>NW_021703772.1:81391692-81456333 GCF_005190385.1 Monodon monoceros | reverse complement strand
ATATAGACATTTCTCCAAAGAAGACATACAGATGGCCAAGAAGCACATGAAAGGCTGCTCAACATCACTAATTATTAGAGAAATGCAAATCAAAACTACAATGAGGTATCACCTCACACCAGTTAGAATGGCCATCATCAGAAAATCTACAAACAACAAATGCTGGAGAGGTTGTGGAGAAAAGGGAACCCTCTTGCACTGCTGGTGGGAATGTGAATTGATACAGCCACTATGGAGAACAGTATGGATGTTCCTTAAAAAACTACAAATAGAACTACCATATGACCCAGCAATCCCACTACTGGGCATATACCCTAAGAAAACCATAATTCAAAAAGACACATGCACCCCAATGTTCATTGCAGCACTATTTACAATAGCCAGGTCACGGAAGCGACCTAAATGCCCGTTGACAGATGAATGGATGAAGAAGATGTGGTACGTGTATACAATGGAATATTACTCAGCCATAAAAAGGAACGAAATTGGGTCATTTGTTGAGACATGGATTGATCTAGAGACTGTCATACAGAATGAAGTAAGTCAGAAAGAGAAAAACAAATATCGCATATTAACGCATATATGTGGAACCAGAAAAATGGTACAGATGAACCGGTTTGCAGGAAAGAAATTGAGACACAGATATAGAGAACAAATGTATGGACACCAGCGGAGGAAAGTGGCGGGGTGGTGGGGGTGGTGTTGGGATGAATTGGGTGATTGGGATTGACATGTATACACTGATGTGTATAAAATTGATGACTAATAAGGACCTGCTGTATAAAAAAAAAAATGTGCCTTCTTGATAAAATGTTTAAAATAAGTCAAAAAAAAAAAAGATGACTGGGGACAATCGTGTGCCTTCTCATAGAAGTCCTGAGCAAAGAGAGACAGATGAAAGATACTCTTTGGGAATGTTTCCTTGAGCTGAAAATCAGGTACAGAAGAATGAAGTGGCCATTATCCATTCGTGTGCATACCGAACTTATGAGGACCCACAGGAAGTGGCTGGGAAAGGAGAACAAGAGAACAACAGATACAAGGAGAGAAGTGGAGAAGCCACGAGTAAGGGATGACAGTAATGAACCTATGGTGCCTCATTATGTAAGTCTTTACATTAATATTACCTCATTTATTTCCTGTAACTGCCCTATGAGATGGGTGCTATGATTGTCCTCATTTTACAGATGAGGAACCCGAGACACAAAGAAGTTGTACCCAAGCCACAAAGAAGTTTTGCCCAAGATGACTTGCAGGAAAGCCATGATATAAACTAAATAGGCTGGCTTTTAGCCACCTTGATCACTGCCTCTCAAAAGGGAGATGAGAGGTGCTCCCTGAAGCCCCTGGGAGTCGACCCTTCCTAAGGTCAGGCGCTTGAGTTTCATTGGATTTCCTGAGATCATCTGAGCCATCCAGAGTGGCTTCAGTTCCTGGCAACCAAAAGAACTCAAACCAAATCATATGGGAGACTTGAGCTTTCTGGGTGAGAGAGACTGCAAATGTTAGAGAGAAAAAGGGATTGTTGATGGAACAGACCTGCAAGGAAGCACAAATGGGTGGGATTAGGGTGAGAGAGAGATTTTTCTTGTCCCATAGCCAGGACCACATGGCTTAGTTTTACCATCAGGCGCCCACAGTGCCAAATGGCAAGTTAGACAACTAACCAAACCAAGAGGAGTTACACATAACCCAGGGGCTGTGCCTTTCTGGCTGACCCAGCCACTAATGGAGCCAGTGAGACTGGGCCTACGTGACTCCTCCTTTCCGAGCCCTAGTTGCTCTGTCAATAAAATTGGGATGATGATAAAACATGGAGAGCATGTGACTTTCCAGGACTCTGGGGAAACTGCAGAGGTACAGAGCACCACGGTAGGGCTGCCCCCTGTGGCAGCCAGACCCGGGATCTCGAGCCAGGTTTTCCAGAGGCTGTCTCGGAGGTGGAAGTCTGAGTGCAAGCAGTTTATCAGGGAATGCTCTCAGGATCAACACCTGTGAGGGGTGAGGGCAGCCAGACTGAGCAGAGGGAGAAGTTGCAGCAAAGGCAGCAGCCGATTCCGTGGGGAACTTGAGCTAGGATGGCCCCTCAGACTTGTCCCAAACCGAGGCAAAGAGCTGTGCCTTTGAACCCCACACCCTTCGAGAAGTCACTGGGCCTGGGATGCCCTGTTAGGTGAGGCAGCTCCCTTGAGTCAAGGGCAGGTCCTGGGGAGAGACTCAGCTGTGAGAGCTTCAGCAGGCAACATCCTGTACAGATGCGAGTGGGGAGTGAATGCCTCAGCCTTGAAAGGGGGGATCTGGGCAGCATACCACAGCACTTGCTGCACCAAGAACTGAACACCACTTGTCGGAGGCCAAATCAGGCAGGGAGCCTGCGCTTTGGGAGAGTGGGGACTGAAAGGGGCCAGGAGGAGACTGCAGAAGGTTGTCTTGTACTGGTATGATCTCGCTCTGTCCCCACCTGAAATCGTCAGGAAAGTACATGACCTGTGAAAATGCTGCATGTGTCTGGATGTGTGTGGAAACTCTAAAGAAGGGACTCCTGTATCTAGTCTGAGGCCAACAAGCCCAAGGAACTTAGCAAAAATTCAGAGAGAAACTGGAGATAATGAGGCAAGGGAACTTTAGGGAGGCCACAGAATTACAGTTTGGGCCAAGTTTAACCTAAATCTCCAAAGGGCAGGGAAGTCTCAGGTGTGTCATGTTAGGCAAGGGCCCTTTTCCTGGCATTCAGCAGGGTTTTAAGGATTTCAGAGCTTCCAGAGCAAAATAGAAACTGCTCTCTGCGGCGTGTGTGTTCCCAGCCCACTTCTGGGCTGTTAAGTTACTGGGAATTGCGGGTCCCCCATTTTCTCTCTCTTCTCTTTCCTGCCTCACACGATCTGACCCTGGAGGGGTCAGTGGCCAGGGGACACCTGGCAGAGACGTGTTTCCAAGGCTGCATGTAACTCTGGACGGAAAAATGTATAACACTGGAGACCAGAGCCTCCCAGACTCCTTTGCCAATCGGCTTTCAGGCCAGAGGTCACCGGCTGCAGGCACTTGAGGAGGTAAAGGGAAGAGAAGCAGCTTCATACCCATGCCTCCTTTGCTTCCTGCCACTTGTTTGCTTCTTGTTGGCTATTGCCAAGGTCACTGACCTGAATTCAGCTTTCAAGGTAAATTTGTTTCACTGTAATACTTTTGGTTCCAGTTTGGAACTTGGGTAAAAAGTATCACCCAGTTTAAGAAAATGTTCAACGCCCAAATCAGAACTGAAAACTGAGAACAAGGAAGGTGAGAGTTTACTCTCTGGACCTCCTTATCTGAAAAATGAGGCAGTTGTACTAGATTTGTGGTTTAAAAAAAAGTTTTGTTTTTTTAACCACAAGAAGGCTTTCTTCAGAGGAAATCTTACCAGGAAGTAGAAACAAGGGAGGTACATGTGAGCTGAGTTGCTCATGACCGCTGAGCCATGGCCGCTGGGCCTGCGCGTCTGGAGCCTGTGCTCTGCAACGGGAGAGGCCACAACAGTGAGAGGCCCGCATACCGTAAAAAAAAAAAAAAAATACAATACAGAAAAGGAAATTTAAAAAGTGAATGCAAAGGAAGGAGTGGAGATGCCAATCGTAGGCGCTTTTCTAAAGCATAATGAACAGGGAGGAGAAGAGAGAACAAGGGCCTTTTTGCTCAGGGGTTTTTTTTGATCTCTGATGAGAGGCCGGCAGAGAAGGAGAGGCTGAAGGTGCAGGCACCCGGGGAGCCAGGAGGGGCCGGTGCAGATGCGGACTGGTCTTAGACAAAGGGAGCAAGGGTTTTCCTGCAGCAAGAAGTCAGGAGGAAAGGACAGCAACATACATGGCACAGGGGAGTTTTGTCCTGGGAGATGAGTGGGCTTCCCCCACCCTGGGTCACAGGAGGTATCATTTGGGGCCACTCCTCCTGGTTTTCTGTGGAGGAGCTTCAGCTAGATGGCCTCACCTGGCCTCTCTCCCCACCCAGCCCTCCCTCCCCCATGGGGAGTGAACGGATGGATGGTGAGTTTAGGAGAAGTAGGTGAGGACCCTCCCCTGGGCCCCAGCTCCACTCTCCCCACAGTGTGGCAAGGAGGTGACCGGCTCAGACCACTAAGTCCTCAGAGATCACAGACTAGAGGCTGGAAGAGGATTTCAGGGATGATAGTAAAATGATTTCAGACCCTGCTCTGCAGAGCCTCACCTCGGTGGGCAGGATTCTGGAATTCACCCTTCCCCCGCCCTTTTATTTTTTGGGGGGGTACGCAGGCCTCTCACTGTTGTGGCCTCTCCTGTTGTGGAGCACAGGCTCCGGACACGCAGGCTCAGCGGCCATGGCCCACAGGCCCAGCCGCTCCGTGGCATGTGGGATCTTCCCGGACCGGGGCACGAACCCACGTCCCCTGCATCAGCAGGCGGACTCTCAACCACTGCGCCACCAGGGAAGTCCTCTTTTCTGTATTTACATGTCTTGATTCCTTGCTCTTTTCTTGGTTTGCATTGTCAGTCTGTTGTGTCCTTTATCCTTGTGGTTGGGTCACCAGCTGAGAGCAGAGGTCTTGAACTTGCTATTTTGTTGCCAGGAGGGGTGAGTAGTGGGTAGCAGGGCAGCCTCAGGCTTGCCCTCCCCCCCCTGCTTTAAGGCTCGCATGGAGCCTTCCAGTGAAACCAGTGCACCAAGCTTGCCAACAGCCTTCTTGTTATTTGAGATAAATCCGTTAGGGTTTATCTCAATCTCCCTCTGTCCCACCAGCACCTCAGCTCTGGGGCACTCACCAGCTGCCCTTTAAACAGGCTCTTCACCGGCCTTTTTTCCTCTCAGCAAAGAGTAGCCCCCTCCACCAGAATGTCCCCTATGCCCCCAAACTGAATCTCCATTCCCCCTGCCACCGCCTTAGTTCAGACCACCATCAGCCCATCCTGCATACCTGCGACCGCTTCCTAACTGGGCCCTCTGCCCCAGCTCAGCCCTCTCTAATTGAGAACTCACATTGCTGCCAGGGTGGACTTTTTTTTTCTTACTTGTTATTGGAGTGTAGTTGATTTACAATGTTGTGTTACTTTCTGCTGTACAGCAAAGTGAATCTGTTATACATAAACGTATATCCAATCTTTTTTAGATTTAAAAAATCTAAGAATTTTTTAGATTCTTTTAGAATCTTTTAGATTCTTTTCATATAGGTCATTACAGAGTATCAAGTAGTTTCCTGTGCTATACAGTTGATCCTTATTACTTATCTATTTTATATATAGTAATGTGTATATGTCAATCCCGATCTCCCAATTTATCCCTCCTCCCCTTTCCCCTCTGGTAACCAGGGGGTTGTTTTCTACAACTGTAACTCTATTTCTGTTTTGTAAACAAGTTTGTAGCATTTTTTTAGATTCCACATATAAGTGATATCATAATGATATTCGTTCTTCTCTGTCTGGCCTACTTCACTCATTATGACAGTTTCTAGGTCCATCCATGTTGCAGCAAATGGCATTATTTTGTTCTTTTTTATGGCTGAGTAATATTCCATTGTATATATGTACCACATCTTCTTTATCCATTCCTCTGTCGATGGACACTTAGGTTGCTTCCATGTCCTGGCTATTGTAAAAAGAGCTGCAATGAACATTGGGGTGCATGTATCTTTTCGAATTATGGTTTTCTCTGGGTATATGCCCAGGAGTGGGATTGCTGGATTATATGGTAGCTCTATGTTTAGTTTTTTAATGAACCTCCATACTGTTCTCCATAGTGGCTGTAGCAATTTACATTCCCACCAACAGTGTAGGAGGGTTCCCTTTTCTCCACACCCTCTCCAGCATTTATTGTTTGTAGACTTTTTGATGATGGTCATTCTGACTGGTGTGAGGTGATACCTGATTGTAGTTTTGATTTGCATTTCTCTAATAATTAGTGATGTTGAGCATCTTTTCATGTGCCTTTTGGCCATCTGTATATCTTCTTTGGAGAAATGTCTCTTTAGATCTTCTGCCCATTTTTTGATTTGGTTGTTTGTTCTTTTGTTACTGAGCTGCATGAGCTGTTTGTATATTTTGGAGGTCAATCCCTTGTCAGTCACTTCATTTGCAAATATTTTCTCCCATTCTGTGGGTTGCCTATGGGTTGTTGTTTATGGTTTCCTTTGCTATGCAAAAGCTTTTAAGTTTAATTAGGCCCCATTTGTTTATTTTTGTTTTTATTTTCATTATTCTAGGAGGTGGGTGAGATCTTGCTGCAATTTATGTCACTGTTCTGCCTATGTTTTGCTCTAAGAGTTTTATAGTATCCGACCTTGCATTTAGGTCTTTAATCCATTTTGAGTTTATTTTTGTGTATGGTGTTAGGGAGTGTTCTAATTTCATTCTTTTACATGTAGTTGTCCAGTTTTCACAGCACCACTTACTAAAGAGACTGTCTTTTCTCCATTGTATATTCTTGCCTCCTTTGTCATAGATTAGTTGATGGTAGGTGTGTGGGTTTATCTCTGGACTTTCCATCTTGTTCCATTGATCTGTAAGTCTGCTTTTGTGCCACTACCATACTGTCTTGATTACTGTAGCTTTGTAGAACAGTCTGAAGTCAGGGTGCTGATTCCTCCAGCTCCGTTTTTCTTTCTCAAGGTTGCTTTGACTATTCAGGGTCTTTTGTGTTTCCATACAAATTGTAAGCTTTTTTGTTCTGTGGAAAATGCCATTGGTGATTTGATAGGGATTGTGTTGAATCTGTAGATTGCTTTGGGTAATATAGTCATTTTGATAATATTGACTATTCCAGTCCAAGAACATGGTGTATCTCTCCATCTGTCTGTGTGTCATCTTTGATTTCTTTCATCAGTATCGTATAGTTTTCTGAGTACAGGTCTTTTGCCTTTTCTGCACTCTTTCTGAGTACAGTACAGGTCTTTTGTCTCCTTAGGTAGGTTGATTCCTAGGTATTGGTAAATACCTAGGATGGTAAATGGGATTATTTCCTTAATTTCTCTTTCTGATCTTTCATTGTTAGTAGTTTTCTAACAAAAAACTACAGGGTGGACTTTTAAAGACACAGATCTAACATGTCACTGCTGGGTAAAATCATGGGATAAAGGCTTAAACCCTGAATGTAGCTTTGGAGGTTGTTATGGACTGAATTGTGTCCCCTCCACCCCAAAATTTATACGTTGAAGCCCTAACACCCCCAATGTGACTGTATATGAGATAGGGCCTTTAAGAAATTATTAAGGTTAAATGAGGTCATAAGGATGGGGCCCTAATCTAATAGGACTGATGTCCATATAAGAAGAAGGGACACCAGAGATGTAGGCAAACAGGGAGAAGGTCATGTGAGGAAACAGTGAGAAGGCAGCTATCTACAAGCCAGGGAGAGATGCCTCAGGGGAAACCAATCATGTCAGCACCTTGATTTTGAAATTGTAGCCTCCAAAACTGTTTGAAAATCAATTTCTGTGGTTGAAGCCACCCAGTCTGGGGTGTTTTGTCATGGCAGCCTGAGCAGACTAACACAGAGGCCCTTTACATGCTCTGCCCCACCCACGTCTCCTCCTTTCACAACAGTGCTCCAGCCAGCTGGACTGCCTGTACATCCTCGAATGCACCACACTCTCATCTCATGTGGTCACCATTTCCTCTGTATGGAATGTCCTCCCACTTCATCACCATCTCTACCACTTGGATGAATTCCGTACACATGTTGGTCACAATCTCCATCCAGTTTTCATAGAATTGTCCACAAAAATGTTCTTTTATGTGAACTAATAATTCCATGTTTCTTTTCTTAATTTTTTATTGATGTTTCTTTATATTTTTATTATTTATTCTTGGGTATCCTCTGTGCTTTGTATCCCTCCTCTTCAAACTCGTATTAAAACTTATCTACCTACCTCACACCATCTGCAACAATGAACTCAAAATGGATCAAAGACCTAAATTTAAGCACTAAAACTATAAAACACTTAGAGGAAAATATAGTTGCAAATCTTCATGACCCTGGATTAGGCAGTTTTTTTTTTTAATGTGATAACAAAAACATGAGCAACAAAAGAGAAAAAGAGATAAGCTGGACATGATCAAACTAAAAACTTTTGTGTTTCAAAGGACACTATCAAGAAGGTGAAAAGGCAGCCTACAGAATGGAAGAAAACTTTTTCAAATCATATATCTAATAAGGACTTTCATCTAGAATTTATAAAGAACTATTACAACTCAGTAGTAAAAAAAATAAAAATAAAAATGGGCAAAGCATTCTGAATAGGCACCGCAGATATTCAAATGGCCAATAAGCACATAACAAGATGTTCAACATTATTAGCTGTCAGGGAAAAGGAAATCAAAATCACACTGAGATACCACTTCATACTCATTAGGATGGCTGTAACCAAAAAGTTGGTTAATAAGAAGTAAGGATATGGAGAAACCAGAGCCCTTATACATTACTGTTAAGAATGTAAAATGGTGCAGCTACCTGGGGAAACGGTCTGACAGTTATTCAAATGTTTAAGCATAGAGTTACCATATGATTTAGCAATTCTACATCTAGATATATACCCAAGAGAAGTGAAGATATATGTCCACACAAAGACTTGTACATGAGTGTTCACAGCAGCATTATTCATAATAGCCAAAATGTGGAAACAACCCAAACATTCCTCAGGTGAAGGATGGATGAACAAAATGTGTTACAGCCAGACAATGGCATATTATCTGGCAGTAAGAAGAAATGAGGCACTGATACATGAAACAATGTGAGTAAACCTTGAAAGCATTATTGTAAATGAAAGAAGCCACAAAAGACTTCACACGTATGGTGGCATTTATATACAATGTCCAGATTAGGTAAATAAATCTATAGAAGCAGAAAGTGGCTGCTTAGGGCTGAGGGAAGAGAGGTTGAAGAGTGATGGCTAAGGGGTGCAGGGTTTCTTTTAGGGTAACAAAAATGTTCTAAAGTTGATTGCGGTGATGAACGTACAACTCTGTGAGTATCTCAAAAGCCATTAAGTTGTTTATTTTAAATGGGTGAATTGTATGGTATATGAAATGTATTTCAATAGAGCTGTTTTTTAAAATCCTGCCTACCATGTGACCCCTAGAGTAGAGGCCTAGATTATCCTTTTGTTATCTGGGGAAAAGTATGGTACTGATTCATTCAAAAGTGTTACTGACTAGGCATATCCCAATAGGCCTTCCTCTCAAGTTTTATTTGAAGTTAGTAGAAGAACATTCCTTCACTAAAAGGAATTCTTTTTCAACTTTAAAGTCATGGTTAAGAATGTTTTTTTAAATAAATATTTTGACTTATTTTAAAATTTTTCAAAAATTTAACTCTTTAATTTTTGGTGTTATCGTCTGTTCAGTGACTGACTTTTCCTGCCAGAGCTAAATAATCTTTAGCAGAACAGGGACCAGGTTTTTCTTGTTCTTCATTGTATCACTAGCAGTTAACACAGTGCCTGGCTCAGAATAATCCCTTCATAAATATTTGTTAAATAATGTCTTATGAGTAAATGAGCAAGTGAGTGAGTAAGAGGGAGAATCGCCTCTAGTGTCCCTAAAATACCTCCCACAGGCAGGCATCAATATGCCCCCGAGGAAGTCTGGCCCTGGAGAGAAGTTGAGGGGACAAGCAGTGTCTTTGGCATGGGTAATGCAGCCCCCGGTGCGCTCTGAATTGGCCTCTTAGGACATTCCTGCATATTCCAATGATGCTGTCCTTGGTCTAAACATCTCTGGAAGAGCCTGCATAGCCATGGGGTGAGGGTAGGATATCTTTTAGCCTCATAGTCACCTCTTATGTTTGACTCCAAATGCTTTCACCCAGCTAAATTACCCACTCTATCCACCAGACTTGCCCGAAATGACTTTCTGTAGTTCTTAAAACTAAATTTACCTTCTGAATGATAAAGACTTGCTGTCATCAAAGTTACTCCAAAGGCAGTGGCTGAGGCAAATCTAAAGCGGGCTTCAAGGGGCATCTGAGCAGTGGCTATGAACGAACACCTCGAGAGGGGAAAACTCTCCCCGAGGTACAGAACCTCCAAATGTGTGCATGAGAGTGTGTGACCTCAGGGCGACATGATGCATGTGTCTAAACAGATGCAGTCAGATCGAAAGCGACCGTGTGATTCAAACTGGGGACGCCAGAGATGCTGAGAAAGGCAAGACAGAGACAGAGACAGAGAAAGCCTCCTCGTGAAAAGTGAGAAGAATTCGTTTAGATAAAAGAATCCTTTAAAGAAATGTAGCCAGTTCTGGGTCTTAAAAAGGCTTAAATCAAAGGGGGTGAAACAGGGCAATCATTTGCAATTATGAAATGCTTGTAAAATATTAACTGTGTTATATTTAATTTTTTAAAGTGTACACTTCCGTGTTTCGTTTTTGGTTTGGTTTTCATCTTTTTTAATGGAAGTATAGTTGATTTATAATGTTGTGTTAGTTTCAGGTGTACAGCACAGTGATCCAGTTATACATATGTATTTTTTCAGATTCTTTTCCCTTGTAGGTTATTACAAAAAATTGGGTATAGTTCCCTGTGCTATACAGTAGGCCCTGTTGGTTATCTATTTTATAATAGTAGTGTGTATCCGTTAATCCCAAACTCCTAATTTATCTATCCCCCCCCCTTCCCCTTTGGTAACCGTAAGTTTGTTTTCTCTGTCTGTGGGTCTATTTCTATTTTGTAAATAAGTTCATTTGTATCTTTTTTTTTTTTTTTTTTGGATTCTATATATAAGTGATATCATATGATATTTGTCTTTCTCTGTCTGGCTTATTTCACTTAATATGATAATCACTGGGTCCATCCATGTTGCTGCAAATGGCATTATTTTGTTCTATTTTATGGCTGAGTAATATTCCATTGTATATATGTACCACATCTTCTTTATCCATTCCTCTGTCAATGGACATTTAGGTTGCTTCCAAGTCTTGGCTATTGTAAATAGTGCTGCAATGAACATTGGGGTGCATGTGTCTTTTTGAAGTATGGCTTTCTCCAGATATATGCCCAGAAGTAGGATTGCTGGATCACATGGTAGCTCTGTTTTTAGTTTGAGTTTTTTGTTGTTGGTGTTTTTTATTTTTTTTTTGTATTATCGTTATTTTAATTCTTTTAATTTTTAAAATTTTTTATTGGAATATAGTTGACTTACAAGGTTGTGTTAGTTTCTGCTGCACAGCAAAGTGAGCCAGTTATACATATAAATATATCTACTCTTTTTTAGATTCTATTCCCATATAGGTCATTACAGAGTATTGAATAGAGTTTTCTGTGCTATATATTAGGTTCTTATTAGTTATCTATTTTGTATAGAGTAGTGTCTATATGTCAATCCCAATCTCCCAATTTATTCCTCCCCCTCCCTTTGCCCCCTTGGTAATCATAAGTTTTGTTTTCTACATCTGTGACTCTATTTGTTTTATAAATAGTTTCATTAGTACCATTTTTTAGATTCCACATATAAACGATATCATATGATATTTGCCTTTCTCTGTCTGACTTCAGTCAGTATGACAATCTCTAGGTCCATCCATGTTGCTGCAAATGGCATTATTTCATTCTTTTTTATGGCTGAGTAATATTCCATTATATATATATACTGCATCTTCTTTATCCACTCCTCTGTCAATGGACATGTAGGTTGTTTCCATGTCCTGGCTATTGTAAATAGTGCTGCAATGAACATTGGGGTTCATGCGCCTTTCTGAAGTATGGTTTTCTCTGTGTGTATGCCCAGGAGTGGGATTGCTGGATCATATGGTAATTCTATTTTTAGTTTTTTTAAGGACCCTCCATACTGTTCTCCATAGTGGCTGCACCAATTTAAATTCCCACCAACAGTGTTGGACGGTACCCTTTTCTCCACACCCTCGCCAGCATTTATTGTAAACCAACTTATTTTCTTAAAAAAGCAGAAGAAACTGGATTAACTAGCTGTTTGACCTTGGGCAAGTCATTTTAACATCTCAGTGCTGCAGTTTCTCCATTTTTCATATAAGGGAGTTGGACTCCAGACTCTCTAAGCCCCTTCCAACCTGGGGTTTATTCTCCACAACATCCCTGAGATTCCTCTGAGAGAAGTCCTTTGTCCCAGGCACTAGGAGGACATACAGCCTGCTGGGTGAGGAGCCACACAGCCACTCCGCTGGGAGGTCGAGCTCCCCCGGGTGCTGCCAGGAGAAGGCAGAGATTGGGGACCTGCAGAGCCTTCAGACCTACTCTCCTCCTGCCAGGTCAAATGGAACAAATTACTTTTCCCTGTGGCCCGATTTCCTGTGAGGCACTGTTCTCTCCTTCCCCCGCTCCTCGTCTTCACCCCCTCAAAGGGCTTGGACTTTCCAGAAACAAGGGATTGGCCACCTGCCTGGGAAGAAAAGAAAGAGAGAGCAGTACACATGGAAGGATCAGGAAAGCCAGTCTTTGCATCCTTCGTAAGTCAGCCAGAAACCTGCCCGAGGGGTGTCCTTATATCACCCGCCTTTTCTTGCCAGCTATGACTACAACCAACAAAGAGAAGCAGAGAGAGAGATAGAGAGGGCAGGGGTGGAGGGAGAGAGGGAGGGAAGGAAGGAAAGAAGGAAGGTCCGCTCACAGGTGCTCTACCACTGTAAGCATGGGCAGCCCAAAGTAGGGGGCTGGAGTGCAGACACTGGGCTGGGCACGAACACCTGGTTCTTAATCTAGGCTAAGAGTCTCCTAACATTTCTGAAAGTACCAACCCCTAGTGAAAACTTTTTCTGAAGGTACCTGCAGTATGTGTTTGTTTATTGACACGTCCTGCGTTCTAAACTATAACTATTAAAAATAGTTTAGAACATACACTAAAATGATACAATTAAGCTTTTGCACAGCAAAGGAAACCATAAACAAAATGAAAAGACAACCTAAAAAATGGGGGAAAATATTTGCAAATGATGCAACCATCAAGGGCTTAATTTCTAAAGTATACAAACAGCTCATACAACTCAACAACGACAACAAAACAACCCACTCAAAAAATGGACAGAAGACCTAAACAGACATACAGATGTCCAATAAGCACATGAAAAGATGTTCAATATCGCTAATTATTAGAGAAATGCAATTCAAAACTTCAGTGAGGTACCACCTCACATCTGTCACAATGGACATCACTAAACCATCTTATAAATAACAAATGCTGGAGAGGATGTGGAGAAAAGAGAACCCTCAAACACTGTTGGTGGGAGCCACTAGGGAGAACGGTATGGAGGTTCCTCAGAAAACTAAAAATAGAATTACCATACGATCCAGCAATCCCACTCCTGTACATATATCCAGACGAAACTATAATTCAAAAAGATACATGCACCCCTATGTTCATAGCAGCACTATTCATAATAGCCAATACATGGAAACAACATCAATGTCCATCAACAAATGAATGGATAAAGAAGATGTGGTACCTTGAGGACATGGTGAGGGGAAAGGGTAAGCTGGGATGAAGTGAGAGAGCAGCATTGACATATATACACTACCAAATGTAAAATAGATAGCTAGTGGGAAGCAGCCACATAGCACAGGGAGATCAGCTCGGTGCTTTGTGACCACCTAGAGGGATAGGGAGGGTGGGAGGGAGACGCAAGAGGGAGGGGATATGGGGATATATGTGTACATATAGCTGATTCACTTTGTTATACAGCAGAAACTAGCACACCATTGTAAAGCAATTATACTCCAATAAAGATGTTAAAAAAAAATACCTATGAGTAGGAGTTCTAATATATTCTCTGCATCCTGGCCTAAGCCTTAGGGCTGATCACTTAGGGTATGTAGACCCCCTGGACATACACAGTGATATGCCAGAGGCACTGGAAGCTACCATAGACGTGACACATCTTCAGAGAGCATCCATTCCACTCAGATGCGAGTAACTCAAAATATAGATGTGAACCCAGCTATGTTATAGAATAGGATGTACAATCCACGTGAATTTTTAAAGTCAAAGAGGAGGCTTGGGAGATAGTTATGTTGCTCTGGGAAACCCTGGGATCTGGGTCAGATCACCAAGGTTCTGGCTTTTTCTGAGGCTGGGGGCACTTGGCAAAAATGTTTCCAAAGCAGTGTTCCAAGTGGGAGCAATTAGGCCCAAGGATGAGATGGTGCTGGGGGTTAGGGTGTCAATATACGAATTTTGGGAGAGGAAACAATTCAGCCCATAACATAACTATTTTCTCAGCTTGGTTAAAATGAAGCAATAGGAGAAAAGAGAACCAACCAGCTCACTGTGTGAAATGTCATAAAGGCTTCACTGGGGCCTCATGTGAATGAGAGAAGACTGGCCCAACTTGGCCACTTTTGGGCAGGACCCAGGGGTGACGAGCCTCTACTAAGGGCCTTCTCTATAGCAGGATACTGATATGGGCTGAATGTTTGTGTCCCTTCAGGTTCACTTGTCAAAATCCTAACCCACAGTGTGATGGTATTAAGAGGTGGGGCCTTTGGAAGGTGATTAGGTCATGAGGGTAGAGCCCTCGTGATGGGATTAGTGTCCTTATAAGAAGAGACTAGAGAACTTTCTCTCTCTGCTCTCTAACATGTGAGGACGAGAAGAAAGCCATCTGCAAACCAGGAAGAGGGCTCTCACCCAAACAGAAAAGAAACCACCAGCACATTGATCTTGGACTTTCTAGCTTCTAGAACTGTTAAAAATGTTTGTGATTTAAGCCACCCAGTCTGTGGTCATTTGTTAACAGCAGACAAGCTAAGGCAGACTGTGAGAATTCTAAGGGTGTGATGACCCAACCACACATATGCAAAGGAAGAACCTCCTTGATCACAGTTTTGGCCCCATTGCCCAGTGAGTAGAGCCGTCTGAAGGCAGCAGCTGTGCAGGGCCTGCAGGGCAGGTTTTCCAGGGGGCAACTTCCCCAAGAACGTGCCCCCAAATTCTTGCTGCCCCCCTGACCCCAGGGCAAGTCCCCTTCCTCAAGATGTGGTATTGCTTGGACGCTGTGCAGTCCAGTTTTGAGGTCTCTGTCACTGTGGTGGCCCGAGTCTCTGAGGGTCGATGGCGAAGAATTGCTTGCTGATCCAGCAGTGGAGGTTTCCCTGGGTGCTGACACCAGCAGCCATTTGTAATGCTGGTAGCAGCTCTGCGCAGCCCTAATCTGGTTTATGCAAACCCTGTCGTTTTGCAGCCCACAAGGAAGGCTAGGAGGAGGGATTTGCTTTGATCTATTATCGAAGAAGATTTTGCACCTATGTGAGAATGGCTAATGCTAAAAATATTGCTGTTTGGGAGAAACATGAGCCCATCTATGCCCTAAATTCAGATATTTTAAATGATATTGCGGCATCCTGGAACACTCAGCATTAAACAAACAAACGTGAAACTCCCTGTTTCATTCTTCAAATGAAGACCAAATGAGGGGAGAGCAAAGCACCCAAGTGCTTGTGCAAGTTTCCTGCCCCTTTCCCTGTGCGGAGTCCTCCACGACACTGTGCTCCAGCGTGGCCGGAGCTGCCAGAAAGCACGGCAGTGCTGTCCTGCTCAAGGTCCCGCCACAGGGCTCGCACACGAGGGCTGGGGTTTGCAAACTTGGCTTCAGAAAGAAGTTTCTTCCACATTCTGCTCCAGCCCACGGGACTGGGATTCGAGTCAGGAGTCAGGGTCTGAATCGAAGCACTGCCTCCTACAGCTCTAAGGGATTAGCTGGGGTGAGCTTTTAACCTCTGAGTCTGGATTTCCCTGTTGGTAGGGTGGGAATCACAGTATTTGGCCTTCCCCCTCGTGGGGCTTTTGTGAGAATCAAATGAAGTGGTGCAGGTGAAATTACCTGTAAACCATAAAGCATCATATACCTTTCGGGGGACATTTTGGGGGTTTTGTCACCCAGCATCTTTTACCTCTCCTTCTAGTAACAGTATAATGGTTATGCTACAACCTAATTTCCTCTGGACAACCAACCTCATCCCACTGTTAGTCCCCAGGCTGCAGGTGGACTTGACCCTTCCCCCAGTCCCAGAAGCTAGGGGTGTGGCTCAAGGCGTGGCTGAGGAAAGCCTTGAGCCCTCTAGCCTCCTCCTGCGGTGTACTGGCCCTCATAATCATTTCCAGTGCCCTCCAGTGTGCTGTCCTGTGTTGCAGAAGCTGTACAGCTAAAAACTACCTTTTCCCAACTCTTCTAGAGGCAAAGATCTGAACTCAAATTATAATCCAAAATTTTCCACTGAAACTAGATTTGGAAGGCAGAATTGCAGAAGAGATGGTGTCCCTATGACTTTCACGTTTTCTGCAGGCATACATGCTCACAGAGATACTTTCTCCTGCAGCAGTGGTCCAGCACCTGGTCAGTCGTGTCTTGAGTTTGAGAAGCAGGTTGGTAGTAGTGGCAGTGGTGCCATCAGCCTCCTGGTCTCCCGATCCCTGATTCACAAATATGACAGGTGGTCTTGAACTCACCTGTTCTCATGGTGGCCTCTGGATCCCCCCATCTCTCCTGAGAAGGTCAGTTCTGCTGTATTCTGAGAGTCACTTCTAAAGATTCAACCTAGAACATTTCTTCAGACGATCCAACAATTTTGTAAGCTCCTGGTACTAAAGTTAAATCCCTCTCTGCCCTAAATATCTAGAGTGGCTTCTGTATTCTACCAGTGAATACCTGTACTTGGTACAGATGAGATGGGTACTTCAAACCCCATTTAGACCAAGGAGAAGATCAGATCACAGAATTTCATTCAAACAGTTGAGAAATACAGGTTAACTTTCTGATGGACTTGGAGGTTTCGAGGACAGAGCAGCTGGCCGCAACTTGCCTCCACAAGAGGTCTGAGAAAAACACCAGCATGAGGGGGCCAAGCCAAGAGATGAGAGAATCCTCATCATGACACCATTTGAGCAGCTGAATCAAGGCAACTACTTGTTCTTATGCCAAACCTATCCTTGGGCTTTCGAGTTACATGAGCCAACAAATTTCTCCTTCTGTCTAGGACAGTTGGAGTTGGGCTAGTCTGTCATTCGACCAAAACATAACTCATCAGGCATAATGATGATCACAGGAGAGAAACCACAGAGCAGCAGTGGTCAGAAGGATATAGATCACACGTTCTCAACGAGGGGTCAGCTTCAGCATCACCTGGGAGCATTTTAAAAGATACAAATGGACAGGTCTGGGCCTGGGCCTTCCAGATCCCAGGAGAGGATTTCTGTCAGGTGAGGTGGTCCTGTGCACCATCGGAGAACTTGGCTGTTGTGGATCAACCCACAGGATCCACGGCTGTGGATTAAAAAAAACCCTTAGCATTAAATCACTCAGGAATGTAACCACCAGATGAGAGTCCTATCAAGTGAAACATTGCAGCCCAGCTTGTATGAGCCAAAGCAGCTGGGCCATTTTTTAAAAATTGTAATAAATAAGTGAATACATAATCAATCCCTTGAGTGCCAAATCTCTGTTCTGTGTGTTCCCAGAGCTGTGCTTTTTCATCTTGATTCTATGCCCCTGAAAAGAAAACCAGTGTAGGGGAAAATGTTGACAGACTGTTGTCTGTGACGTCAACCAACAGAAAAAGCCAAACGATTGATGCTCGTTCCAAAAAGTGTTTCTACTGTGGGTTTTGGGAGGTGCAAATTTAAATAACCCTTCCTTTTCTGGAATAAATATTAACTATTTGATACCAAAAGCCACCTGAGGAAAGAAAGCAAATGTTTTGATGCCTGCAATATGTATAAGACATGACAGTGTTGGAAACAGCCCTATGGAGTGAACAACCTCACAACTAAATACCGATCAAGCATTTCTGAAGTGCCTGGACAGGGCTTGGGTGGCCAAAGATAGACCAGACATGCTCTCTTGGGTCAAGAACTTTACCATCTCCAGAGAAACAGGCTTGGTGAAAGAGCATAATCATTTAATAGAGAATTTTATCTTTGGAATCAAACAAAAATTACTTAAAGGCAAATCTGAAGAATAAGCTGGGTGATCAAACCAGCTGACTCTAAAGTATGACTCACAGGATGGTTCTGAAATCAGCTCCCAAAAATAGTTTCTGCAAATATCGTGAACCTCTTGGGATGTGTGTGTAACCTCCTGAGGTACCACTTTATTTTTATTTTTTTATTGTGCTATAGTTGATGTACTACATTATATAAGTTTCAGGTGTATAACATAGTGATTCATGATTTTGAAAGGTTATACTCTATTTATAGTTATTATAAAACATCGGCTCTATTCCTTGTGCTATACAGTGTATCCTTGTAGCTTATTTATTTTATACATAATAGTTTGTGCCTCTTAATCCCCTACCCCTATCTCACTCCTCCCCACTCCTCTCTCGCCACTGGTGACCTCTAGTTTGTTCTCTAGATCTGTGAGTCTGTTTCTTTTTTGTTATATTCTCTAGTTTGTTGTATTTTTTAGATTCCACATATAAGTGATATCATACAATATTTGTCTTTATCTGAGTTATTTTACTGAGCATAATACCCTCCAAATCCATCCCTGTTGTTGTCTGAGGTACCATTTTAAAGGGGCAAATTCATTCAATGTATAAATTCCAGTTTGGTTTTTTTTTTTTTTGGTTTTGTTTCCAGGAACTCATATAGGCAAAAACGATCATGTAATTAAATGCTTAGTTGATGGAAATTTTCTCTAAACCGAATTTCTCCAAGCCTTCCCTGGATGTGAATGTTTATTAGGGCACATAAACATTAACAGTAAATTATCCTGGCCCATTGCCTCTGACCAGGCATCCCCTTTAAGTCTCCCTCTGGCTACTGCTGGAGTCTTGTCAGTGTGAAAGAACAATCTCGTCTCTCTCTCTGGCCCCTCACTGCTGACTGCTGCCCATGAAGCTGCTCATGACCATTTTGGCCTGACCTCTGGGAGCACTGCCTTCCTTTTGAGCCTCTGTATTCCCCACAGACCTGGGCAACCCTGTGTTGTATTTCATCCTCTGCATCTGGTTCTCCAAAGTCCCTGCTGCAAGCAGCTCACTGACAGTCTGCAGCTTCCTTCTCATCCCATCCTCTCCTGCACAAGGCAGGCGGACAGATGCCGCAATACCCAGCTCCATCCTGCCTCCCCTCCAGGCTCTGAATCGAAGTCCACATCAACTCCTCTCTTTATGCCAACAGATCCCTGAGCTGCCTGCTAGCTCATGAGTCCATTGGACGATGACTCCCCAACAGGCTCAGCTACATCTAAAATCAAGATGAGGCGAGGGCCTCGAGAAGCTAGATTCCCCTCTATCACCTCTCTTGGTTTCTGACAGAGCTGACTTCGGGCCAAAGCTTACATTTAATTAACAGAATGGGGTATGGGCAGGCGGCCACTGCTCTCAATTAAGAGGCTGAGAACCGTGTCTGCGAGTGAGTGTACGATCAAGACACACCGCATAGACTCCAGGGGCAGGGATGGTGGTCAACGACATGGCAAGGCCGGTGGACATGATGGTGCCACGGATGCTGTTTACCAGGGTTTCTTTTAGGGACTCCTATTGTGGGGGATGCTCACATCCAGCTCTATAAAGCCTGTAATGTTTTAATTCTTTTACAGAAAAGAAAAAGGCTTTACCTCATACGGTTATGGGGAAAATTAAAAGGAATTCCAGATGTGAGGCGTTAAACTCTCACATCTCTTCCTCACCACCCAGCCGCCTTCTCCCAGCAACTTCGTAGAGCTGTACGCTTTATCTGAATATTTGAAGAAAATGATATATTTCTATTAAAACCAGCATGAATATATTATGGAGTCAGACAGAAAAATTCATGAATTTTTAAGATAGAACAGGAGACTTGAAAGAAATTTCATCTCTGCTGCTCCAGGGCATGCGTTACTCTTGTTAGGGATACTTCAGCAGAAAAGTTGCAGAAGATCTGACGTGGGTCCCCGGAAGGCACCGAAAGCTTCCTTGCTGATGGCTGACAGGGTTGGCTTATGTGTTAGAGAAACCTCTCTGAAGGCAGCGTGGTGAGGTGGGAGAAATGGAGGCGAGGTTCCTGAGCTTGGCCCTGGGTAGTAATTGTACGCGTTGGCTCCTGGATCCAGAGCCTCCTGGGTGCTAGGGAATCCACATGCGTTTCTCTGCAGGTCCCCGACAAGCCCATGTTACCAGAGGAGAGTGAGCCTCAGGGAGCTAAAGAGCTCTCAGCCACATGGCCTGCTGAATCTCGCCACCCTGCCCCTTCTGACAAACCGTCCCCATGCTTGCACCTTCTGGCCTTCCCCAGCTCCAACATGACAGACTCCCAGGGGCCCTGTGGCCTGGTCACCTGAAAGAGGCCATGCTGCCTGAGCCGCCCGGCAGGGTCCAGGGACCCGGCCCTGGGCTCCCTTGGCCCTCGCCTGCCCCGACCCGAGCCCGCACTCCCAATGCACCCCATCGGTGACCCACCCCTGACAGCACAGTGTCAACCACTCCGCGTCTGACTCCAGAGACCTCATGGTGTTTCCAGAGGGACACACAGCAATGAGTTTCTAGTGGTCGTGGCTGACTCTGAAGAGAAGGGGGTGTTCTCAAACCCAGAGTGGAGATGAGGCTCACGGGACCCTGAAAAGCCTGGCCCGACAGCCTTGTGTGGCGGGGGAAGGGTGTGACCCCGGGTCACATTTCCTTTCAGGAAGCTGAGCTGCTCCAGAGGCCTCAGAGAGAGAGACCAGTGGCTCCCCACACAGCCCTTCAGCTGCCCCCGCCTTGGGCATCGTAGCTGTGGCTTCTCCCGTCAGATGCCTGCCTGCAGCCCAGGAGCGAGCACTGATGTGGGGACTTGAAACGCCCCTACTTATCGCCGAGGAAGCCGGAGGAGGACGAGGACCCTCTCCCCACGCAGGCTGTGGGTGAACAGGAAATGGCTCCAGCCTTTCTTCCTCTCCGCCTTTGCTTTCTGTTTCAAGTCTGCTTACGAGGGGAAGGTCCTGAATTCTAATAAACCGTTTTCTCTTCGTAAGGCAATAGCATTGCTTCCAGGTTCCAGACTAGATCCGGATCCATCTACTTCTGTTTCTTTCCATGCTCTGTCCCCTCGAGCGGGAACTTGGTAGATGTGAAGCTCTGTGGATGCTTAAGAGGCCAAATAGGGTCTCGAGGGGTCAGCGGGGCCACACTTTTGGAGGCCTCAACGACAGCTACACCAGCAGGCAGCCAACCAGTGTTCATTGCCTAATCGTTGATTATGTGCCAGGCATTGTGATAGGTGCTTGGAATGGAGCGTGAAGCACAAAATCTCTACCCTCCTTAAGCTTAAATCTAATTGGCAAGAAAGATATTAAGTAAAATTTTCCTGTAACTCTGGCAGCGTAATAACTGTGCTGCTTATTACGAAGGAGAAGGACATGGTACTGCAGGCACAGGTAAAGAGGATGGAACTTGGCTGGGGGTGGGAGATAGAGTAAGAAACCTTCTCCCCAAGGAAGTAACAATGAAGATAAGACTGCAAGGAGTGGGCTATGCCCAAATGAGGGTGTGGGGGGATGGAGAGCAGACAGCTCCAAACTGAGGGATCAGATTACGGGGAAAGCCCTGAGGTGAGAGAATGGGTGTGTATAAGGAATTCAAGATGTCCAGGATACTAGAGCAGAGGGGGCAAGGGAGGTACGGAGGGAGGTCGGCAGAAGCAGGGAGGATGTGGTTGGTAGTGGGAAGAAATTCACAGCTTCTGGGCAAGGAAAAGGCACTGGCAGATTTGCATTTTTTGTTCCTTTGTTTGGTTTTGTTTTGGTCACACCCTGTGACTTGTGAGATCTTAGTTCCCTGACCAGGAATTGAACCTGCACCCTCAGCAGTGAAAGAGCGGAGTCCTAACCACTGGACCACCAGGGATTTCCCAGATTTGCATTTTTTTTAAATTTATTTATTTTATTTTTATTTTTGGCTGTGTTGGGTCTTCATTGTTGCGCACGGGCTTTCTATAGTTGCGGTGAGCGGGGGCTACTCTTTGTTGCGGTGCTCGGGCTTCTCACTGCAGTGACTTCTCTTGTTGCGGAGCACTGGCTCTAGGCGCCCGGGCTTCAGTAGTTGTGGCTCGCGGGCTCTAGAGCGCAGGCTCAGTAGTTGTGACGCACGGGCTTAGTTGCTCTGTGACATGTGGGATCTTCCTGGACGAGGGCTCAAACCCATGTCCCCTGCATTGGCAGGCAGATTCTTAACCACTGCACCACCAGGGAAGCCCCCAGATTTGCATTTTTAAAGGAGCACCCAGGCTGCTGTGGAAAGAATGGAGTTGGAAAGGGTGGAAATTGATTCAAAGAATCCGTTGGGCTATTGAAATCGTCTGGGTGAGAGACAGTGATGATTTGCAAAGGGGTGGTGGCAGAGAAACTAGAAAAGGGAGGATGAATCAACGAGAGGCTGAGGAGTAATTGGGTGAAAAGTTGGGGCTTGGCTGCATGCGTTGGGTGTGGGCGAGAGGAGAGTCCTGGATGACCCCTACTCTGAGGATTTCCGCAGTTAAGTATTCATTGCTTCCTGAAATGTTCAGCACCAGCTCCCATAAAAGCAGAGATGCTCCATTCAAGGGTGCCATCTTGGATTTCAAGTCCACTTAAGAAGGATGAGAAGTGTGGGACACATAGATGGGGGAAAAGCCCAGCAATTCCATCTCTAATGTGTGGGGAAAGCCAGAGCCTTCTGAAGGCTGCAGACCCTACCCGGCCACCTGTTCCTGTGAATGGCCTTTCTCAACACCCCTTAATTATAAAAATGGATTAGCATAATTTCTGTGATGAATATTTTGCCATGGAATGGGTGCCATTGTATTCCAAAGACGATCCACAGCAGCAAGGGCTGGGCATAACTTTCCTGCTGGTAGCACTGGTCTTGTGTCTGGAGCTTCATGTTAGTGGCATTCAAAGCAGGATGGTCTGACATTAGGAAGAATTGTCTCTCTAGGCTCAAAATAGTGCAGGGCATTCCAATGCCTCCTCCTTCTGATAGACCTACTCCTACCACTGCCC
Organism: Monodon monoceros; assembly: GCF_005190385.1. Classification (NCBI taxonomy): domain Eukaryota; kingdom Metazoa; phylum Chordata; class Mammalia; order Artiodactyla; family Monodontidae; genus Monodon; species Monodon monoceros. Next base: position 81,433,438 of record NW_021703772.1, on the reverse strand, counting down.
TTCCTTTTTCTCCTACACTGTCTGCTTCCTGCCTCAAACAGTGGTGGTCACTGGGGGACAGAGGGCTCCCTCCCTTTAGCATAGCCCTCATTTCACAGTAGTCAGGGCGAGTGTTCACTGAGCACTGCATCTGTTAGGATACTCTTGGTTATATATGTTCTTGGCTGAAAAAATCAAATTTGCACAAACAACAAGAAAAGCTATTATATCCTGTGATTGGGAGTCCAGAGGGAGAGGGTGGACTTCAGGGTTGTTTGATCCAGAAGCTCAGCACTCATAGCAAGGATTCAGGTCCATGTCTCTGCTCTGCTGTTCAGCACGTCGGCTTCATCCTGAGCTGACTTTCCTCTAGGATGTAGCATGGCTGCTGATGGCATTTGGGACCACCTCCTTCCTTCTGGCAGGAGAGAAGTGCTGCTTCCAGCAGCCCCCCAGGAGAGTACAGAGGAACCTTCTCAGAAGCCCCAGCAAACCTCTCCTGCATCCCGTGTCCTTCCAGAACCAATGATTAGTGAGAAGGTTGGGCTCGCTCTGATTGGCTGAGACAAATAGGACTGGAGGTGGAGATGGGGTCACCTTGCCTTGATCACAGGGGCTGTGTGTGGAAGAGTGGACAGCTGGATGGAATCAGGGATTCTTTCAGGAAAGAGCCAGGGAGTAAGAGTTGTTGGGTAAGCAAGTATCAGGCTCTGACTGGGATGGGTACTTCAGGGGCTGCAGGAAAAGAATTGTGATTTTTAAAAACATTTTATTATGGAAATTTTCAAACGTATAAAAAGTAGACAAAACACTGTAACAAATTGCCATGTATGTATTGCCAAGCCTTAACAATGATGAACTCGAGGCCTTTTTCACCTATTTTCCTGCCTGTTTTCCTTTCCAATTCATTATGAAGTAAATCTTGAACATCATATTTCTTCAACCAAAAGTATTTAAGCATGTATCTTTAAAAGACAAAGGCACTTTTTAAAACCAAACCACATCATCATTATCTCACCTAAAATAAGTAACAGTAATTCTTTAACATCATCAAATTATCCAGTCAGGGTTCAAATTTCCAATTGTCTCGTATGTGACCAAAATTGTTTTTGCAGGACTTCCCTGGTGGCGCAGTGGTTAAGAATCCGCCTGCCAACGCTGGGGGCACAGGTTGGAGCCCTGGTCCAGGAAGATCCCACATGCTGTAGAGCAACTAAGCCCGTGCGCCACAACTACTGAGCCTGCGCTCTAGAGCCTACGTGCCACTACTACTGAAGCCCGCGCGCCTAGACCCCGTGCTCCGCAACAAGAGAAGCCACTGCAACGAGAAGCCCGTGCACCGCAGCGAAGAGTAGCCCCCGCAACTAGAGAAAGCCAGCGTGCAGCAACGAAGACCCAACGCAGCCATTAATTAATTAATTAATTTTAAAAAAATTTTTTTGCAGTTTGTTCAAAGGTAAATTCTTAGAGATCAGCCTCATCCCACCTTTTATCTTACAAGATAAAGACAGAGATCTGGAGAGATTAAATCACTTACCCCAGGGCCCTCAGGTTTTATTTGATTGATTGATAATTCTATCCTGCCTCTTTTCATGAGGTGTTTGAGGCAGGTGATTACATAGTGGAAGACCTATAATTCATTTATTCACTTAGCAAACATTAGTTGACATCAGCTATGTGCAAGGCACTTAATGAGCCCATTGCAGTCAACAGCACTTGGATCTATAATCAGAGAAACTGAGCATTGATTCTAGGCCTTCTGCCTATGACATTAGGCAAGTCTCCCCATCCACCTGCCATGGTGCCTGAAGTCCCCAGGAGAGGCAGCTTTTGGATTAGAGTTGTCCTGGGGACCCTCATGAATATACATACATATTATTCTAGCAGACATTTGTTCTTGTGGGCTGCCCACATTGAACACTTCCTATTTGGGAGGAATTCTAAAATAAGAGGAATCCTAAAATAGGAAAACAGGCTCCACTTTCTACTATAGAAACAAAATTTATGGATGGTCTTTTCCCCACCTCCAGACAGCTGGAGAGAGACACGGGACCTGGTGCTCCAATCCATTGCTGCAGAACTTGACCGTCAATCCTGGAGAAGTGGCCCAGGCCAGCTGGAGATTATCCACAGGTGCCGTGATCACATCGAGTCCAAAGGAATGGTGCCAAGCGTCCAGAGTCACCAGGGGCAGGAACCAAGAAGATGGTTCCCAAGAGTCACCTCTGCTTGGCCTTGTTTCCCACTGAAGCCTGGTTCATGCCCTCTGCCCACACTGTGAACGACACCTAGCCGTTCAAGTAAGTGACTTTTCTGCTTAGGTGCCTAGAGTCACTTCCTTCTCTGGGCAACCGAAACCTCTAACTCAGTTGAGAATAATCATCTATTAACAACTTAGTTCTTTTATGTTGTTCTGACTTGCCAGCTATTAGGAAACAAAATGAAACACAGGGTAGAGACATTTTGATGGACACTGCCAGGGACATGAGAGGTTCAGAACTCACTTCTATCTAGAAGTCAAGAGTGTTAGCCCAGGACGCTGGGTGACTAGAGGTTGTAGAGAAACCATCACCTCCTTTCCAAATCTGCTGAGGGATGACCCTGAAAAATAGGTGTTTCACAACGATCTGTGCTAATTACAGCACTGTGTCTGGGAGGAGGCGATACATGATTCCCTAGAACCCCAGATGGAGACATCTGCTCCACCAACCCCAGGTGTTTCATTCTTGGCTGGAACTATGGCTGAAGCGCTCGGAGCAGAGACGGGCAGGATGGCACTGGGGAGTCTAGCTGCTGTGAGTTCCTGTCTGCCTCAGAGGGAGCCGGGAGGACCTGGGCTGTGCCTGCTCCCCACTGTGGGGTGGGGTGGGCAGTGTCTGTCTAGGCCCTGGGCTCAGCTCCCCCAGGAAGCAGCTCTGCTCCTCCAGGCATTTCTGCCAGACCCCGAGCTGTGGTATCTGTCAGCCTGGTCTCCGGTCCACAGCTCAGGGGACCTGACTCAAAATGCCACAGCCCTGGGCTCCTCCCATGTGCTCTTCCACGTTCTAAACCAACATGAAGCAAGACCATCAGCCTGCTGGTCAGAACACCCACTGTCCTTCTAGCCTCACGCAGGAAGTTGCTTCATGAACTCGAAAATGATTACTTGCAGAGATGAGATTTCCTACACTGAGTCTGTAGTTTCCTGTCCTTCAGAGCGTGCCTCCCACCCTCCTTTCCCATGCCTCTCACCACCCGTGTATCTTCCTGGGCTCAGACACCCACTTTCCCTCTCCACAACCTCAATCCTTATTCTTGCCTTACTTTCTCTTCCCTTCCCATTCCTCTGCAAGACTTATTTTCTTCCAAACCCATACTCTTGTGCCCAGTATTATTTGTTGCTTTCCAAAACTATTTCCACTTCAAGAGCAGTTTATGACCACCCCTGGCTCTCTCTCATGCTGAACTATACTGAGGCCCTCACTCCATTTCTTCCCAGTCTGATACTGTTATCGTTGATTGTGTCCCCCTAAAAAAAGATATGTTGATGTCTTAATCCATCCACAGTACCTCAAAATGGATGTTATTTGGAAATAGGGTCATTGCAGATGTAATTAGTTAAGATGAGGTTGTAGTGAAGTAGGATGGGCCCCTACTTATAACGACCCAATCCAATCTGACTAGTGTCCTTATAAGACAACCATGTGAAGACACAGAGACACAGGGAGAATGCCATGTGACAGCAAAGGCAGGTATTGCAGTGATGTGGGTAATAAGCCAAGTAACACCAAGGGTTGCCAGCAATCACCTGAAATTAGGAAGGGGCAAGGAATTTTTCTCCTACAGTTTTCAGAGGGAGCGTGGTCCTGCTGACGCCTTGATTTTGGACTTCTGGGTTCCAGAACTGTGAGACAATATGGATCTGTTGTTCTAAGGCATCCCGTTTGTGGCACTCTGTTGTGGTAGCCCTAGGAAACTAATACAAACGCCATCAGGAAGATCCCAGGAACTTCCTTCTAGAGCCTCTTCCGCTACCAACTCTGAGCTTTACCAGGCTCCCAGTTCTTACCTGAAAGTCTCCTCGGAGCAAATAAGAGTGATGTTTCCATAAGTGAAAGAGCTCTCTAGAGGTTTGGATTCTGTGACCCGTAATATCCGAGGGGGTTGGTTGACCCTCACTGCCCAACTATGTTTCCCCACCCTACTCCAGCTGCTTTTTTCCTTGGCCTTCAATCACTTCCTAGCATCCTCGATAAGGCTATTATGGATTATGTGCATGGTTTGCTGCCTGCCTTCCCCCTGCTAGCTTGTAAGCTCCGTGAGGGCAGGGGTCTGATTTGTTCACTGGCACAAAGTAGGCATTCAGTAAACCTTTGTTGAATAAACAAATAACTGAGCGAGGACCTTTCCACCTCTGACCACATGGAAGGGCTACAACTCCTCTGCAGGAGATGGGGGTGGGGGGTGGAGTGGGGGAAGGTGGCAGGGCTAGGAACAGCGAATACCATGTTCGAGTGACTGGGAATGAAAAGGTCATTTTTCACCTGTCTGAGGAATTCAAGAGAGAGATACAGCAAATGCAGGGCCTACCTCGGATCTTTTCCATCTTGCTATCTCAAGTTCCCTACTGCTTGAGGGACTTAACAACCCCTGACTCTCAGTGTGATCCCACCTGGAGTGACAGAGGCCACCCAGGTGGTTGCCATCCAGCACTCCAGCCTGGGGTTCCCAAGGGCCACCTTGGCCGGCACAACCAAAAGTTCTGATGGCTCCACAATGGAACGGGGAGGCTGTGCAAGAACCCTGGCAGAGCCATGAAGCCCACAAGCTGCATGTTTGGAGGCTGGAGTGTTCTCCCTCAAGTTCTGGACCTGACGCTGCACATGCAATTCAGCCCCTACTCTTTCGAGGTACTGTGCCAGATGTGGTGGTAAGGGGGGTGATGGAGGACATCGAGATAAATAAACTTGAGCTGAAATGATACAAATGAACTTATTTACAAAACAGAAACAGACTCACAGATTTAGAGAACAGAATTTATGGTTACTGAAGGCTGGGGGCGGCGGTGGGGGGAAGGGTGAAGGGAAGGGATAGTGAGGGAGTTTGGGATTGACGTGTACACACGGCTGTATTTAAAACTAATAACCAACAAGGACTTTCTGTATAGCACAGGGAGCTCTGCTCCCTGTTATGTGGCAGCCTGGACGGGAGGGCAGTCTGGGGGAGAATGGATACGTGTATATGATGGCTGAGTCGCTTTGCTGTGCACCTGGAACCATCACAGCCTTGTTAATCAGCTATACTCCAATACGAAACAACAAGGATTTTTAAAAGAAAGAAATAAAAAATAAACCAGAGCCTGCACTCTGAAGACGGTGAAGGCCTGTCTGGTTGGGAAGCTAAGACTTGTCCATAGAAACACATTAACATCTCCAGGTGCCATGGAATCAGGCAGCTTGGGAGGCTATTGGAGCTCAGAGCAGGAAGACGTCAGTATGGGTGAAGGGAGAGAATGATTGTTGGATGTCAAGGGACCTAGAACCAGGCCTTGAAGGAAGAGGAGGAGTGGAAAGGCATCTCACAGGGCTGCAGTGTGAGCAGAATTGTGAGCTGGGGCTTGAGCATGAGTTTAAAAGACAGTCAGCCCCTGAGCAGAGAGTGTATGAGCCAGCTAATAATTCCAGGCAGACAGCACCAGGGGGACGTCAACAAACAGGTCCTGATGTCCAGAGAGATGCAGAAGGGGTGGGTTCTGAGTTAAAGAGGGAAACACCAGCCTTTAAGCCACTGGGATAAATAACATCCTGATAGTTTGGTAATGGGTGCTTCAAATAAAATACAGTGACAGAGGTAATATAGTATCAGTCAAGTTATCATTAAAAATACCAGAAGGCAGTCACTGGCAGCGTTGGACCAGAAATACGATTCCCTTGAGGAGCTGACGTCACCCACTGCTGGCCTCTTGTTCTCAGGCTGGTTTGTGCTTGTTTATTCTCTGGAGTCTGCAGGGTGAGATGGGCTATTTAGGTAGTAGCTCAAGGGGGACCCCTCTGAGAGCTCGCCTGAGCACACCTTCCCCAGTGGCCTTTTGGGAAATGGACAGTGTAAGTTTAATGGAGGGGATGTGATGGGAGAAGAAAATCAGCAGTGAGGAAATGATCTTGTGACAGTTAATATGGAACCAATTTCCAAGAAGAGATGAACGTGTGCCACCAAGGTGGACAGGATAGAATAAATGGATACAAGTCTTAAAAGCTGTTAAATCAACCATCTTCACAGTAGGCAATTTCTTTTCTTTAAAATGACAATCATAGGCAAATTGATAACATACTAGAAAAGTTAATTGACGTTTTAGATGTCACCCCAAGGCAAAAAACGAGAGAAAATACATGGCTGGCTTAGGCTTTTTCCACTGAAGTTTGTCAAGATGGCATTCCTCTTGGCAAATGAAGTACCTTCATTTTTCCAGACTCAACTCGTCCGTCTTCAATTTCAACTCAATTTGTTCAGCTGCTGTGTCTCTGGGTTCCTTTCGCCTCCCCCCCCCCCCACCCCGAGGACAGGCTCCATCTAGATGCTCATTTGATCGTTAGGTGTTGAATGGCTGCCACTTTCGCCACTTCCCGGCAGTCTCAGGGATCCCGTGTGTGAAAAAGTGGGCCAGATGTGTAGATCTCCTCTGTCACCCGTATCGCTCATGACTCGGCAAGTAGACAGAGGTGGAGTTTTTAGATGGGGAGTGGGGTGAGATTGCGGGGCTTATGTGCTAACCCCTGTCTGAAAGGTCTGTGCAGATTGCGTGGTGCAGTGCTTGGCACATAGTAGCCACCCATACATACCCGCTAGCTTCCTGAAATGACCAGAAGTAGTGGGGGAGCGACGGAACACAGCAGAGACATGTCATACACAGACGCAGACTTACAAAATTCAGCGATAAATCGCGGGGCCAAGAAAGAGGGGCAGGGGGATTTTTAAATGGCCATTTAAGTCCTTTCAGTGCCTCTGCCCTTGAGTCCCGCACTGATGTGAGGGAGGCGAGAGAGATGGGGCTCTGCTCCGCCCTCAGGGTCTCAGCTTCTGCCAGCGCCTCCCGGTGTGAGCTCCCACTGCTAAGTATGATCCTCGAATTTAAAGAAATATACTTTTTATACAGCATAGTGCTTAGAAGTAAGCCAGCCCCACATCTAGTGTTTGACCAAAGAAAACACCAATTTATCCTGACTTGGCCAGAAGAAAAATGTGGTTTTCCCACTGGATGTTTTCAGAGATGGTGCGTTGGTTTGCAATGTGGCACCAAAATACCACCCCATAAGCAGTACCCAGAGGCCAATTTCAGAGACTTTAAAGAGAAATGTTGACCATGTGCAATTTTCATCGTGTGAGCGATCCGCAAGTCAGCTACGACACCACCGTGTGGAGGACACTCTGATCAGCCCCGACTTAGCCTACTGTCCACTGGGTCAGCCCCTCTCAGCCCCGTTCCCTCTCTTGTAGTGAACTGTGCTTCTCCAAATCCATCTCCATTCTCTCTTCCATCTGAAGTAACTAGACAGAGAGGGGAGGAGGGGGCAACGGTGAGGAGGGGAGTGTTGGAGCTGAGTCAACTGGTTGGAAGGAACTAAGTCTTGTCCTGCTGATTCTTCCCAAGCCCTGCGTTTGGTCCTTTCCACCCGGCACAGGCTTAAAAATTCCAGAGAAGAGAAGCAAGCCTCTGTGGAAGAAACCCCAGGCATAGTTCTACCTTAGTGACAACCTTGGAGAGCAGGCCAGAGGCCTATGGCAGGGATGCTGACAGGGCCACGGTGTCTCAGTTTGAGGGGCACCAGGGAACTGTCCTCATCTTTACTCCTTGGCAGGTTTCAATGGAAACTTCCACAGCAGTAGCAGCAGCAACAACAGGCACCTGGGTGTTGAGCCCAGCCTCCATCTTCCAATGGCAGCTGTCTTCAAATCCAGGTTCAAGTACACCTGAGATTCTACAGACTTTTCAAGGGGGTAAAAGTTCACAAATGATCTAAAGAGAATCCACTTCCAGAGTCTTAACTTCCAAGTATAGATTTCTAAAATTATTTCATAAAATTTCCCATGTTCCCCTCACCCATCGTACTCTTACATGTAGTTTGCTCTGGAGTGTAAAAACCTCCTTGAGCCAGAAAAGGGGGAGATTGACATATTGGTTTCTGGGGCGCTTCTTTAATGATTCATCAAAGCATCTTTGCCCCTTACGGCTTTCTGTCCTTCCCTGTCTTCTACGTATTTCTGTGGTCCCCATTGAGATGCTCTAAATTTAGAACAACTAAAGCAGGATAGGTTAGTGGTGCTAAATTTGTTACGTGATTTCTTTCAGATTCAGTCTGCATTATTCAGTAATTAAACCTATCTTATCAAACCATCTCATGAAATATTTATTCTAATTATAGTTCATTCTCATCTTATGAAATGTTTAATCTTTTATAACTCCTAACAAAGATAAACTTTCAAACTAAGGATGAAGCATTTAAACGTCAACTTTAATTTTTGCAAGGGGGTATGTATTTCTTTAAAGTTGTTTTAGGAAGTACATGTGTAAAGCTACAGGGAGACCATCGACCCAAGGATTCTCATGTTCCCCACACTCATCCTATTCATGTAAGCGCCTCCCATGTTCTAGAGCTGTGTTGTCCAAGATATAGCCACCAGCCACATGTGGTTATTTAGGACTTGAAATGTGGCTGGTATGATTAAGGACTTAAATTTTAACTTAGTTTAATTTTAACTGTAATAGCCACCTGTGCTAATGGCTACTATATTGGACAGTGCAGAGGTATTTCTATCATAGAAAATTCTATTGGACAACAGTGGTCTAGAGTGTCCTAGAAACTGACATGGCCTCTAGGGGTAAGTGTAGCTCCAGGCAAAGCTGCAACATGGTTAAAAATATTTAATTTTTTGAAAAGGTAATTCAAGCACATGATGCAAAATTATAAAAGATACAAAATGGCTTATAGGGCAAAGTTAGTCTCTTTCCTACTTCTATCCCCAGTTTCTCCCCTTACCAGTTTCTTGTGATTCCCTCCAAAGACATTCCACTCAAATGCAAGTATAAGTGTATGTATCTCTGTGACAGTTGAAAAACATAGACACAAACATTCTTTGACGTTCCTCTCATTGAGAGATGAGGTTTATGCCCCCTCTCCTTGAGTCTGGATAAGCTTTGGACTACTTCAGCCGTTACAATTTGGTGGCATTGTGTTACTTTCCATCTAAAAGGTCCTAAAAGGCCAAACGGCTTCCACCTTGCTTGCTTGAACACTCTCTCTTGGAGCCCTGAGCTGCAATGTCCAGCTATTCTATAACCACCATGCTGGAGAGACCACATCCAAGAACACGGGTCACCACTTCCAGCTAAGTCATACTTTAGCCACAAAAGCCAAGGCACTGGACTCAAGTGTGATGAAGCCATCTTGATTCATTACCTGTGACTCATGAGAGGGGCTTTACAATTTGAAAAGTTTGGTAAAAACTTGGTACTAGCTACTTTTAAAACTAAGCAATGAAAAAATGAGGTAATTAGTAATCCCAAGAAAAACAAAGTTGACCCATAAAAGAATAGCATCCTATATGGTTCAGCTGTGAGTACTTAAGTCATGGTAATGCAAACACTGAACACTGATTTAGCCAAAAATGGTGATATGACTGACTACACTGGGAGGATGGAAGGGGGGAAATGTGCATGAGGACGGTGAAGGAAGGCAATCAAAAGTGTCTAAAATTGAAGAAGCTAAAAATAGCTGTATTGTTTAGAAGTACAGATATAAATTACAGAAGAGACAGATGGGAGATACTAAAGCATGGGTATATGCCAGTGGGCATAATCCAATAGAGAGGGAGCTGCTGATGGAGGGTGGTTGAACAAATGAGGGGAGGCCACTCAGCACCAGTGGACTGACGGGCCTTTGACAGGGGACGGACCCACTAACCAGAGAGAAGAAGAGGCCAACAAATGTAGATGTGTAGATTTAAGGTGGAAAAGTGAGGGAGTTCACATCTGATAGTTTCTCTTTGCTCATGAAATTATGAGCAGAGTTCATCAGCTAGAGGAAGAAGCAGGAAGGGTTGCGGGAGTTTTAAAGATAAAAAAGGTATAGAGGGCTTCCCTGGTGGCACAGTGGTTGAGAGTCTGCCTGCCGATGCAGGGGACACGGGTTCGTGCCCCGGTCCGGGAAGATCCCACATGCCGCAGGGCGGCTGAGCCCGTAAGCCATGGCCGCTGAGCCTGTGCATCTGGAGCCTGTGCTCCGCAACGGGAGAGGCCACAACAGTGAGAGGCCTGCATACCGCAAAAAAAAAAAAAAAAAAAAAAAAAGGTATAGAAAAATTGCTTCAAACAATATGAATGCTAATTTACCAGAAAAAACACAGTAAAATTGCCTAGCTGTTGTGAGCACCCCTTTGAGGTCTGTGATCTTGAACTTAAAGTGAAAGCAGTCTGCTGACATGGCTTTTCCATAGTAACATTAAATTACTTGAGGGCAGGGCTTCCCTGGTGGCGCAGTGGTTGAGAGTCCACCTGCCGATGCAGGGGACACGGGTTCGTGCCCCGGTCCGGGAGGATCCCACATGCCGCGGAGCGGCTGGGCCCGTGAGCCATGGCCGCTGAGCCTGCGCGTCCGGAGCCTGTGCTCCGCAACGGGAGAGGCCACGACAGTGAGAGGCGCGCGTATCGCAAAAAAAAAAAAAAAAAAAAAAAAATTACTTGAGGGCAGGTATGGAGAAATGGATGGTGTTTTGTAGGGTGCTATAATAGAAAGGGAGGGAATTATTAGCATGAGGGTTTTTGAAGGGAGTATGTACAGTGATGGACCAGGAACCCTAAGCTGGACAAGAAGAGTGAACACAGGTGGTAGCTGATGGATAGTAAAAAGTGGTGGAGCCAATGGAAGGGCGATCCCAGCAGAGTTGAAGAATTGTTACAATGGACACTCGAACAAGTGCCTTGTAGGAGCAGAGGCTGTGGAAGACAGTGGGCATTTGAGCTTGCAGAGGCCTGACAGGCTCTGAAGGTGACAAGGTTCAGACTATGACCTTGAGGTGGAATGGAGGAAGAAAAGGTCATTAGAGATGAGAAGGTTGAGGAAACTGAGAAGCCAGTGTGCTGGATGGAGCACTGGTGTGGTTAACTTCACTGTTGACAGGAACCGCGCAGAGAGGAAGATGGAGAACAGGGGGTGTAGCCCTCAGTGAACGGGAACATGTGGTCTAGTCTTAGAGTCAGACAGCAGGACCCTCTAATGGACAGGGCCTTTGTGAGAGGCAATAAGACTTACACTCTGGGAGCAACAATGGAGAAGAAGCAGGCACCAACACTACCTCCTGGCCTTGAAGTTTGTGGACTCTAAGAGATCAGACAGGCTCTGCCAGAAAGAACTGCAGGAATAGTGTCCTCAGGACCAGCCAGGCTCTAAGCAGGGCAAGGAGGGGCAGGGAGGCCGTTACAGGCTGAGATCAGGGAGCTGGGGGGCAGGGTTGTCCAGAAGACACAATGGGAATGTTTGGGAGGAAATGGAAAGGAAGGGTGGGAAATTGGGACAAATCAGGTGATGAGCAAAGCAGGAAAGGGATGCAACTCCGGGTGGCAATGGATGACTGGAAAGGTCTGCTCTTCTGGTGGTGACAGAGGAAAAGAAAGTCAGATCTTGTCACTCCCCTGCTTAGAATCCTCCAATGGCATCCCACCAAACAGAATATAACTGAACTCCCAACAAGGCCCCACAAGGCTCTACATCGGTGGTTGTCGAAGTGTGGTCCCTGGACCAGAGGCATCAGTATCACCTGGACCTTGTTAGAAATGTAAATTATGGGGTGCGGCCCAAGAGTGGCTAAATCTGAAATTCTTGGGGTGGGACCCAGCAATCTGTGTTTTAACAAGCCCTTCTCCAGGTGATTCTGATGTATGTGAAGTTTTTGAGAATCACAGATGCACAGTAATCTGGCCCTTCCCTACCTCTGACCTCTCTGACCTCTGAGTTTCCTAATTGACTAGGTCTTAGCCACACTGGCTTGCTTGCTTTCTTTCTGTTCTCGGGGACTTTGCTCTAGCTGTGCCATCTACCTGGAGTGTGCCTGCCCCAGCCTGTCTCATGTCCCCTCTCTCTCGTCGTGCAGGTCTTTATTCAGAGAGACCCTTCCTGAGCAATGTTTCTCACCCCCAATTGTTTTCTAATCCATGGTGCTCTTATTTCTTCCAGCATTTACCACTTCCTGAAATCTTTTGTTTTAAACTTGTTTATGTCTATCTCCCCCACTAGAATGTAAAGTGCATGAGAACTGGGAACTTCTCTGCCTTTTTACCACTGTGTCCTCAATATGTAGGACAGAGCTGTTGTATAGTGGGGTGCTCAGTAATTACTTTTGAAAAAGGATGGGATGAATCCTGGTACTTCTTCGACTTTGAGGTACAAGGGAGACAGATCACTTGGGGATCTGTTCAAATGCAGATTCCTCTTTGAGGGGTCTGGGGTGGGACCCCAGATTTTGCATTTCTAACAAGTTCTCAGTGTCTGGTTCAGAGAGCTCACTTGGTCTCAAATACTTGGTAGTTCGGCAGCTTCCAGGCAACAGCCTGGACATCCAGTCACATTTGTACTGATTCTATTTTAACTGTTCTCTGGCCAGGAACAATGGTAGTTTTCCTGAACCAGCTCTCCTTGGGGAGGAGAGATGTTTGGGCTCTTTCCAAAGATTACAGAATAATGAAAAGATGCTTACTAGGGAGGCTACTGCTTTTAAAGGAGCAAAGTTTTGCCGAGAATAAGTCCAGTTTTTCCAAAGTAATAAAGAAATGAGAGTCTAGATAATTGCAATCTGTAGCTAATCAGCTAACTATACAGTGAGGAATTATTTAAATCTGTTCCCGACTAAATTGTTTGCTAGGAAAGCCGACAAGAAACAGCAGAGGGTTCGGTATGCATTTGGCCCCTTCTCTTTCCTGCTCACGTGCTCTGGGGTGGCATCAACAAGGGAAAACAGCAAAAGAAGGAAGTCTGGGCTGTATTATCTGAAAACTCAGATAGCAAACACTGCAACTGAAGACCACGAGCATCAGATAAGCGTTTCTCAGAATCCATTCTTAAGACATGATAATTCACATGCACTAAACAGTTATTTCATCAAAAAAAAAAAGTTTGGAAAATGCTGGGTTACATAAACACAAATTAGGATTCCCAGCTGCTGCACTCGTCAGAAGCGTCAATGTGCCAACCTACTTGTAGACGCCCCAAGGACTTTCAATACACAGCATCTTCTAAGAGTATCTTGTAGAACCAGTGTCCCGTGGAGTGAACCTTGGGAAAGTTCATTGGATGAGGTTGGCTTCTATTTACGCATTTCTCAAAAGAGGAAGGCTAAGCAGAGATGAGAAATAGGACCAAGGAGAGAGGCACAAGTAAGTGGTTTGTCACCAGGCCCCTCACTCAGCCTTCTGCTTCCCAGGGATTTCCAATTTGAACGAGCCACCTGTGCTAGCATTCCCTTAATATCTCCCCTTAAGCCCCCCTTCTTCATCCCCTGTGTCCCACTCTCTCCCTTAATCTCCCTTTCTTCATCTCCTGTGTCCCATTCTCTCAGAGCTCTGTTCAAAAACTAAAAGAATCACCCACTGTTGTGAATTAATTTGAATATCCCTCCCAAGGGTATCAGTATCTTAAAGAGGATTTACGCAGTGGTCCTACTCGACCCAAAGGAATGGTTGTCTGTTGAACTATCAGGCTGGTGGGAGTGGTTTCTGACTGAGGAATGCATCTATACTTACTGAAGGATGTCTGCTTCCAGGTCCTGGAATTGAGGGGCGGGTTTCTTGGCTGGTGAAGAAACCGCTCTATCTCCATCTGCCTTGTTCTGTGAAGTTTGGGGGGTAAGCCCAGCATGCTATCATTGTGTACCCCATCCCCACCCCACCACCCCAAGCTTTAATCACTTCTCTTCAAACTGGGACCCTGGGGGATACTTGCTGCAGTTCCAAGTAATACTTTACAAGCACAACATAGTTTTTAGCATTTTGGGGTAAAGACCAGCTTTGCTCCCATACTCTGTTTATGTGATCTTTCTGAATCAAATTTTTTTCTAAATATTTTTCTGCCTCTGAATTGTGCTCATTTTGACCTTAACAATACGTTTCTCACCGAGTGTACAATCAACAGCAGCACAGCAAGTGAAGAGTACAAGCGTTGCTGGATGAACAGTTTCGCATTTATTCTTCCATGATTTGGATAAAATATAACCTGGGAAAAAAAGATTTTTTAAAAAAACAATCTATGAGCTCCTCAAGGAAAATGATCAATGTCTCATTCCCATCTGACACCCCAGTGCTAAGTGCCTAGCATATAGCAGGTTTAATAGTTATTTGCTGAACTGAATATCCAGTTATGTTACAAAGAATTGTTTCTGTTTCACCTTTTTGCTGTTATTTCAGGGCCTCTCCCTGTTTAACGTGGTGGTTGACTATAATTCTCTACCCATTTTGCTTTCCTACTATTTGCCAACCAAGTGTGAGCACATAGAATATGTCATGAACATTTTTTTACCAAGATTTTTCAAATTTTGAAAGTTTTTTTTTTTTTTAGGCGCTAGGATATTTAAAGCCAATTTGACCATCTCTGACTTAAGGCAACATAGAACCAATCTAATTCTCCATCAATTAGTAGGATTCCGGCCACTAACAACATAACCCCAACTCAAACTGAAATAAGCCATATAGAAATGTATTATTTCACATGACAGGAAGAGTGGGACCACCTTCAGGGCTGGTAAATTGATTCATTGGCTCACTAGTTGACTCAAATTGGTGTCAAGAGTGATGCTGCCGTTGCAGGCATCATGCCCAGACATGCCCAGGTCTGGAAGAAGGAGAGGGACGGAAGAACCATCTCTTCCTGTGGCTCCCTCACAGGAGCAATGAACTGTCCCAGAAGGCCACTGGTTTCCCTCTGACTCGGCCAGAGTTAGGAGACTGCTTGGATGAACCAGGATCCACCCCAGACATCACGTGAGACAGGCAGGAAATGGGTGGCTCACGAAAACTGGGTAATGTGAGTTGAGTTTAAGAGCAGGACTGTTGGGACTTCCCTGATGGTCCAGTGGCTAAGACTCCACACTCCCAATGCAGCGAGCCTGGGTTCGATCCCTAGTCAGGGAACTAGATCCCACACGCCACAACTAAAAAATGATCCGGCATGCCACAACTAAGACCCTACACAACCAAATAAATAAATATTTTTTAAAAAGAGTGGGACTATTTACCAAAGTGTGGGGAAAGCATAGAGAGACCACAAAAATACCATGGAACCCCATTCCCACCAGGGCAGGTAACAATGGGGACACCATTACTGCCTGTTTTAGTTTCCTGCAGTTACTGTAACAAATGACTACAAACAGGTGGTTTAAAGCAACAGAAATTTATTCCCTCACGGTTCTGGGGGCTGGAAGTTGGGAACTCCCTCTGGAGGCTCTAGGGGAGAATCCATTCTTTGCCTCTTTCAGCCTCTGGTGACTGTGGCATTCCTTGACTTGTGGCCGTATCACTCCAGTTCTGCCTCCGTGGTCACACTGCCTCCTCTCCTACCCGTCAAATCTCCCTCTGCCTCTCTCTTATGAGGACACTTGGCATTAGATTTAGGGTCCACCTGGATAATCCAGAATTATCTCCTCTTCTCAAGATCCTTAATTACATCTGCAGAGACTTTTTTTTTCCAAACGAGGTCACATTTTCAATCCAGGGATGAAGACATGGATGTCTTTTGGCGGCCACCATTCTGCCCACTGCACCACCCCAAGGCCTGCAGGGGTAGGGCAGGGAACCCAAAGCCAGAGCTGTGTGGAGTGAGCCTTTTGAAGGAGTCAAGACCTCCTAAAGAGAGACAGAGCCAGCCCACTGGGAGGAAGCCAGGGGAATCAATACCACAGCCGCATGCTCCTGTCTCTCTTTGATCTCCTGCTGGTGTCCCCAATAGCCAAACCCAACCAGAGCTTTTGATGTTCTCCATAAAGGTCAGCCTCCCAGGGCTCAAAGTGAGGAAGAGAGAAGTGGGTCTGGAAGGGCAAAGGGAATATACAGAGCACGATGCAGACAGCACTGAGGCTTCTGTAGGAAGGAAGAGGGGGGAATAGGTGCTCTGGGGCAACAAGCTGTGCCCACCAAGCCCCCAACTCACTGGCCCACAGCCCATGGACTCTTTGACACGCCACACAGTTTACAGGAAACCTGTGCTACATTTACGTAAACAGTTACTGTTCTCCCTGTTTACAAAAGCAAGGCACACTGGTTATAGAAAATATGGAATGTATAGAAAGATGTGAAGACAATAAACATTACCCACAAATGCTACTACGCAGAGCTAACCACTGTGGACGCTTTGGCGACTTCCAGTTACCACATTTCCACGTGTGTGTCTGTGTGTGCATTCAACAAAATAAGGGGAATCTGTATGTAGTATTTGTAATACAAGCTTTTTTCACTTACAGATACATCATGAGCATTTCCCACCTACTTAAATAGTCTTAAAGAGCAGCATGGTTTAGTGGCTGGGTAATATTCCACGATACGGCCATACTATCCTTGTCCAGCGTTTCAGGTTTTGAAATCAGGTACCTGGGCTGGGGCTGGGCTGACCACTCAGCTTTGAGCTTCATTGTCTTCCTTTCTCTCCTCTGCCCCCCACCTTCCCCGGAACTGCTTCCCAAGAGGCTCTCCTGCACCCACATGACCTCCTGATTGAGAAGCACCCCTCCTGTTGGACCCCTTAACCAGGTGCGTAACAATGAACTTGGGGCCTCCTTGTTTACCTTCATACCTCTTCCCACCCTTGCCAACTTCTCTGTTAGCTGTACCTTGCAGAAGGCTTCCTATAGTAAAACATTCTCAGCTTAATATTACCCCCTCCCTAGGTTTCTGCAGCTGTCAGTAACAGTTTCTTAATATCCCAGAAGAGTCAGTTTGGGGAATTTGGGGGAGAGGCAAGAAACCCATGTCCCTCTGCTCTGGTGAAGTCCTAGGCTTTTTAGGCTGAGACCTGTTCCAAAGACGATTCCTTGAATTTAGGGACAGATCTCATGCCTGAGGCCTGGCCAGCAGGCCTGGGAGACCAAGAGGTAAAGGTGACTTCCCAGGTCTCCCTGCAAGCAACCTCAGCCTCTGTCTCCCTCCCTTTATGGATATGGCCCAGGCCATGGTGCAGCCTCCACCAGGGCCAGCAGCCCTTGCTCTGTCCCCAGAGGTGTCCACAGCCACCCTGTAAAGAGCTCAGGTTTCACAGCCTTTTCTTACCAGAAAGTTTGAACAAACTCAGGACCCCGCACAGCTGGGAGTCATTAACCAGGAATCAAAGGGCAGCATCAAGGGGAGGCGGGGCCTTAACACACTCAGCCCCCAGGAGCTGACGAATCAGCCTCCAGGCAGAGTTAAGGGGCCCCAGCTGGAGGTCAACATGCCCTGAGCAGTGGGGGCAGGGCTGAGGGGTGTCTCAGCTGCTTCATCTTCAGGACGGGTGGCTGAGGGGGCCCTGCAGGGATGGAGTGGCTTCCCCTTATCCCTTGGTCACTGGTCCTTCTGCTAGAGTCCATTCCATTGCCTTGGCTTAGAAACCTCACTGGGCCTCTCAAGAGGTCAAGAGAAAGCCAGGACAGACTCCTAGCAAAATCAGGGCTGGTCAGGTGGTCCCAGGTAGAATCAACGCTTCAGGCCGCCAGCCAAGCTGCACCGTCTGTTTCCCAGGACTTGTGGGGGGCCTGTAAAGAATTCAGCAGACACGTAAGGCTTCAGTTCTACCTATCTGGATTCTTAAGAAGACTAGGTGATTCTTTTTATTTTTTTTGCGGTACGCGGGCCTCTCACTGTTGTGGCCTCTCCCGTTGCGGAGCACAGGCTCCGGACGCGCAGGCTCAGCGGCCATGGCTCACGGGCCCAGCCGCTCCGCGGCATGTGGGATCTTCCCGGACCGGGGCACGAACCCGTGTGCCCTGCATCGTCAGACGGACTCTCAACCACTGCGTCACCAGGGAAGCCCGACTAGGTGATTCTTGACTCAACTGAAGTTACCTCGCTGCTGGACTGGAGGGCTTTTACGGTTCAAACTCCTCTTGGGAACAGCCCCGCCAGAAGCCTCCTTGGGCAGGCAGGCCTCCCCTCTGCCACCCTCCCCAGTAACCCCCCGTCACTCCCCAAGTCTGCCCTGTCCCAGCGTCTTTCCAGCCAATGCTCTCAACAGCCCCCTCCCTCCGGGCTACGCTTAGAGTCATGTGCTCTCCACAGAGCCCAGCCTGGGACGAGCCGCCAGCCTCCCACTTCCTCCATCCCGGGGCCCTGTGAAGCCTAGAGCTCTGGAAGGGCTCACAGCAGCGGCCTCTGTGCCCCTCAGGAGAGAGAAGCTGGAAGGACCAAGAATGTGCTGTTACAGACCAGACTTCCTGCCCCAGGTGCCCTCTGACCTTGGGTAATTACAGCTTCCGGGAGTGGTTGGCTCCCCATCTAGCAAATGGAGATAATGAGGCCCTACATCTCGGGGCTATTGAAGGTTTAATTGATTCATGGTGGCGACACGGTTGGGAATCCTGGCCTGGAATTCAGCGGAGGCTGCTCATCGACAAGGTCAACAAGGTAAGGGGGTCTGAAGCAGGCCAGGAGTGGGAGAGCTGGCTGGTGGCCGGACTCTCTCAGCCCCAAGTTCTTCTCTGCCCCAGATTCTTCAAACTGTTCCTAAGTGTTCTACCAGAACTCTCTGTCTGGCCAGGGTGGTCTGTTCCCGACCCCCTCACCTTGCCCCTCCCCCCACCTAGAGTACCTGCCCCATGTTTCCCAGTCTAGTTGATTCAAATCATACCCTGCTGAAATCCCACCTTGCTTTTAGGCCTTACTGTTCCTACCATAAGCCCTATTTGATTTCATTTCTGTGATGTCCCATAGATCAAGTGCTTCTCAAACTCTAAGGTGCACGAGATCTTGTTGAAATGCAGGCCCTGATCCAGAAGGTCCGTGGTGGGGCCTGAGATTCTGCATTTGTACCAAGCACTTAGGTGATGCTGATGCTGCTAGTCTGAGCGACACACTTGGAGGGCCAAGCCACATCTTATGCCCTGTACCAGTGGTTTTCAAAGGTCTTTTTCGTAGCACAGGCCTTTCTTTTTTTTCCAAATGAGATCAGTATTTCTTTAATTCAAATGTATAAGTTCAAACTCACTGACATTTACTTCTAAAGTCAATCATTTAGGCTGTTTGATAAATACAAAAATATGAAACTGTGATATGGATGACAGTTTGTAGTCTGTGTCAGCCTCAGCTTCCAAATGTGTTTCTGTATTTTGTTGAGAAAAACCTTGATACACACAAATAGTTAGAAATGGCTAAATTGTTTTAAAATAATGACTTACCTAGAAATTTTAGGATATTCTTCATAGTGGGTAATCTTGTTAAGAAATTGTTCTCCTTTACAATCATTACGCTAGGAAGATTTAGTCCAAGTTGACAAAAGTATTTAAATTGGCAGCACAAGTTAATCCTTTGGTGAGTACAGTGTGTGAAAATTTAGTATGTAATAATTTTCAGCATATCTGTTGTTTTATTACTATTTTAAAATAAAGTGTAGGGCTTCCCTGCTGGCACAGTGGTTAAGAATCCACCTGCCAATGCAGGGAACACGGGTTCGATCCCTGGTCGGGGAAGATCCCACATGCCGCGGAGCAACTAAGCCCGTGCGCCACAACTACTTAACTTGTGCTCTAGAGCCCACAAGCCACAACTACTGAGTCCATGTGCCACAACTGCTGAAGCCCACGCGCCTAGAGCCCGTGCTCCACAACAAGAGAAGCCACCGCAATAAGAAGCCCACACACCACAACGAAGAGTAGCCCCCGCTCGCCGCAACTAGAGAAAGCCCGCGTGCAGCAATGAAGACCTAACGCAGCCAAAAGTAAAAAACAAATAAAATTAAAAAGTGTAAATTTAAAAATGAAATTCAAATCAAGGTAATTGTATTACCGGAGCAGGTTTCTCAACCTTGGCACCACTGTTGTTCTGGGCTGGAGAATTCTCTGCTGTGAGAGCTGTCCTGTGCCTTGTGGGAATGACTGTCAGCTCCCCTGCCCTCTACCCACCAGATGTCAGCGCCCTCCTCCTCCAAAGTTGCGAGAACCAAACCCATCTCCACTCTGTGCCAAATGTCCGCCCTTTTGCCAAAAGGCAAAATCATTCCACTCCTTGAGAACCACTGTCCTAGAGGAACTAGGACACAGTTTGAAAACTAATGGTTTGTAGCCTCCATTTGGTGCTTTGCCCGTCTGCCTTATGTTTTTATATGGCCCCCCCTGTAGCAACTGTCAACCCCTTGTGAGCAGGACCATGAAGGAAACTTCAGCAAACACCCTGTGAGCAGTGATTCGCTCGGTGGGGATACTTGGCCAATGTTTGTTCATTGATTGATAGAGTTACAAGTATCGGCCCTGGCAGCCTCATGTAGATATTTTGTGAGAAATCTGAGGTAAGGAATGTGAACATGTTTTGAAAGCGTGAACATAAAATAAGTGTAAGTGTCAAAGTGCATTTGTTCACCCAAATATCTCATCAGCCTATCCCTCCCCCCACCAAATATGAACAATGAAAAATTCTTACTTCTTACTTCTTTACTGAAATTTTCTTTATTCTCATGGAGTGGTTTCAGCTCTACTATTTATTAACTGTGAGGCTTTTAGCACATTACTTAATCCTTTTGAATCTCACTTTGTTCATCTGTAAACTAGGAATGATGATATTCATTTCAAAAGACTCCTTTGAGGATCAGATGAGGTAATATAGGTAAAGTACTTAACCACCGGTAAAAGTCACAAAGGAAACACCTAGTAAATGTGAGTTGTTGGTTCTTCCTTTGGTGTGTCTTTAAATATTCCCTGTCTAAAGAGGAGAGGTGGCAAAGAGAGTATAAAACAGCAGATAAGCTAAATATCTTGTCCATTTAGCTTTGGAAAGTGTCTTTCACTCAGTCCACTTCTTCTACTCATATACACACACATCCCCCTACCCACCCAGCCCCTCCTCTCCATCCTGCATCCAAAAAGGAAGTTATCTTCCCCACTTGTACACCCTCGGTCTCTTGAATCACCATTGTCCCCTCAGTCACCCAAACCAGAACCAGGGAGTCTCTCTTCTCTTATAGATAAGCTCTGCAAGTTCTACTGATTTCACTTTCAGAAGGTGAATTGCCGTCCCCTGGAGTCCTGATTTAGCTCAGGCCTTCATCAGTCTTACTCGAACTATTGCTGGGGGTCTCATAATTTTCCCACTGTCCAGTCGTGGTCCCTTCGAAACCCTTCTCCACTGTGTTTCTAAGCCAACATTCCCCTGCTCAACACCATTCAGTGATTTATCACAGCTTAGAAAGATCGGGTTCAAGTGCTCAGACAAGAGACACAGCGTCCTAGCCTAGCCCCAGCTCTCAGCCTCACCTTCCTCTCCTTGCCCTTTACCCTACTGCTGGTGCATTCTGCACAAGCCATGCTGTTCTGCATCTTTAGACTTCGGACACATTCTTCCCCTTGCTTGGTACATCTGTCTCCTTCCTACTTGTCTACTTGGAAGCTCCTCTTCCTCCCTTGATGGAACCCACATCAAGGCATTTTTCTAACACACATTTGCCAGGTACTCAATGACGTGAAATATACTCAAATGACATGAAGCACCCTGGCCTTTCCCCCACCGTTCTTGAATATATGAAGTAGTGGATTAATACTCTTGTTTCATATTTACGTCAAGAAATTTAATCAATAGAAAATTCTGCACATAATGTAACAACGTGTATGACAACAAATGTTAAGTGTGTGGACTGATGTCCTTTAGGGCACAATCACGGCTCCCTCACCGTTGATGCTGCATTATTTCCTGGGTTGACCTGTGAAACTGTGGGGTGTGTATTCAGTCGTGGCCTCTCAGCTTCTCAGTTTTCTCAGAAATCCTGTAAATGTTCTCATTCTGGCTCCTGTGAGACCCTAGGCAATTCACCTTCTTTGGAGTATATAACTCACTCCTTCCCCAGGGGAGAAGCCTCTCTCTTGGCCCACAGAGGCAAGTGGGGGACCCCACCACCCACCCCAGGGATCTGCCTCCTGCTTCTTCTTTTTCCTCTTCCTGTCCCATCTTTTTTCCTCTCCTCTTCGCTCCCCATCTCTTGGGGTTTGTTTTTCCTCTACTTTTATATCTACCTGGCAAGATGGAAAGATTCCCGTCACAGGAAGGATAAAAGCAGATGTTCTAAAATTGTCTACCAGCTAATGCGTATTGAACACCTAAGAGCTTCACACGTGTTAACTCATTCAGTCCTCACAATAAGCCTGCGAGACAGGAACTTTCGTTTCCCCCAGTTTTATAGATAAGGAATCCCTGACACAGAGAGGTTAAGTCACTTCCCCAAGGCCCCACAGCCGACAGGGAGCAGAGGCAGAGTTGGACCTCGATGTGTGACTCCAGGGCTTACACT
This sequence comes from Monodon monoceros, assembly GCF_005190385.1. Classification (NCBI taxonomy): domain Eukaryota; kingdom Metazoa; phylum Chordata; class Mammalia; order Artiodactyla; family Monodontidae; genus Monodon; species Monodon monoceros. The sequence continues at coordinate 81,410,987 of NW_021703772.1, read as the reverse complement.
GCCATGATCCTTTCAGTGAGTCCTGCAACAGTTTTATGAGCTGTATTTTAATATCCCACTCACCTGTCTACTCTATGAGTCTTCGTGATCACCACTTCTTCAAAGGAAAAACAAACGAAAAACCCAAAAAGAATAGAGAAAAAAAGAAAAAGGATAATTTGGTTCTTGCCATGCAGTTTCTGTATGTGCTTTCATCATCACGTGTGCCACGCCTCAATGGCAGGACTTTAGAACGGTGCTTTCTCAGCCATCTTTCTATCCTAAGCATGTAGAAGTTTTTCAGGGTGGAGAGATTTTTCTAGAAGCAGCCTGATCACAAAGTGATATTCATCAGCTCATTCCACCACAGCAGTGTTCTTGTTTCATCTCTTCCGTGGACCAGCTGACTGAAGCCAGAGGACTGAACAAGATCGCTGGACCCTCCGACGGTAGAAAGGTGAAAGGACATGGCTAACGAGGTAAAGGTTCAGAAAAGTGTTCAATAAAAATATCTGTGCCTTGACAGAGCACAGTCCTCTGTCCTTCTGTTGAACCAGAAGGCTTCCTAAGCCTGAGGGTGGGCATGTTTGCTGGACTGCAGCCATCCTCATGGAGTAAAACCATTTCTAAATGAAAATGAACTAAGAGCTTTCTGGGCTGCCATAGAAAATGTCGCCTTTGGGGCTAATGTTGCCCAGACCTGGGTGTAAGCTGGCGAAAGCAGCGTGGGTGTGTGTGAACTCATTGCCTGGGCTGCGCCACCAGGCACACCTCGAGAGTGTGTGGCGGAGCTTCTCAGCATCACCACATCCTGGCTCTGTTAGTGCTAATAGGGGCAGAGTGGCTCTGTTGTTGGGCCAGCTTGATAAAGCCTTCTGAAAACATCCCCATCCCGGTGCTCAGGAAAGGAGTCAGAGAATGATGCCAGGAAGAGAAGAAAGGAGGGTCAGGACTGGGGACCCCACAGAGGGCTGAGCAGGGCTCCGCTGGGCTAGCGCTTCTTCCTCTAACTGCCTGTTCCTGCCTTGAGATGCAAAGCTGTCTGCTGGAGGAAAAGCACATTTGATAGCTCAGCCTTTGTAAGAGAGGAAAGGAGAGTCAGTTTATTAGGAAATTGATTGTGAGACCAATGAGATGCTGCATTGATGCATCTTATGGTAAACTGGCCCTTTAGTGACCTGAGGATTCTCAGGTGGCACAGAGAGCATCCATCCTACAGACCAGTCCTTCCCTGTGTGACAGGAAGCCAGGGACAGGCTGAAGACCTCCAGTCATCTCCTTCCACGCAGCAGTTGGCACTCACAACGCCCTACTTTCTGCCTGAGAGGAGAAAATTATGATACAAACCAAGTGGCAATCTCCTGCCACTGTTTCTGGGGCCTGCACAGTGAACACTGAGTGGGGAGGGGATTGATGAGGCTGACGGCAGGTGTCTTTGAACCTACCTGTGCTCCCCAGTTCCCTCTGTATGATTGCCTGGTGGCAGGGAAGCAACAGCAGCAATCCTTCATTTAACCATTTTTTTTTCATTCTTCGACTTGCCATTTGTCCCTACTCCAGTGTTGACCTTAAAACACGGAGACTTCTACATTTGGGACTGCGGAAAATCTGGCTAAAACGTCCACAGCCACTTTCTCACTTTGTGCTGGGCCCCCAAACCACAAGGGTTATCTTCTGGTTCATTCATTGTCTCTGACTTTGTTTCTGGTCTGCTCTAAATGTCTTTTTGGTGACTAATAGACTATAAAGTCACATTTACAAAGTTGAAGAGAGTTAAAATATGAAGAAATGGTTTTGAGGTTGATAAAGCTTCCTTTTAGATAAGGCTACCTTTTACTGTAGACTGCTAAAAATATATTTTAAAAGAAAGATGTTAAGCCATATCCTGCTTAGGAAATATCCCTTAGTTTCTCTTTGAGGAGACATTTAAGAGCAGGTGGAAGGAGCACGTTTAGTTTCATTCCTGGCTGTAGTTAGCGCTTTCGCTGATTGCTTAACAGGAGGCCTCTCAAGGATGCCACAAAAGGCAGAATAATCAGGCCCAAAGAGTGATGAGTAGGACCCTCGGGCTTCAGGCTCTATGAGAAAAGTTGAGAGAGATGGAAAATGTCTGGGCCTGTGGAACGCCTGGCTTCAGTCCTGCTGCTGTTGCCCTAAAGAGCCAACCATTAGCAAGGATGCAAGGGGGTATTTCTGAGATTTCTCTGAGCACCGTCTTTCAGCACTCCCTGCCCTCAGCTTCTCTTGGCCTCTCAAGGATGCAGTGGTTGGTATCCACAAAAAAGCCGGTGGAGCCAGCTTCTAAAATGTGCAATCACCAGGACTGTAAGTTGGGTTTCCTAGGCGACAGACTGGGTGATGAGGTTTTGCGTGCAGGTGATTGTTGGGGTGTGCTCTCACAAACAGCACCGTGACAGAGTAAGGGAAACAGGAGGACGGAGGGAGAAGTTCAACTGTGATGTGGAGGCCTGAACTCTGAAGCTGGGAGGACCCTCCAGAGATGTCTCCAACTGAGGCAGGGAGGCCGGGCCTTTGGACCCTCACGTCAGCTAGATCCTGGCTGACCAGCAAGGGGTATAACTTTGGGTGAGGTAGCTTCCTTCAGCCAAGGACAGTTCTTGGGAAGAGACTCTACTGAAAGCCAAGCCACCAGCAAACAACGCTTCCCCAGCAGCTGGAGAAATGAGTGCCTGAGTCCTGAAGAGGGACTCCAGGGCAAGCACCACAGCATCCAGGACAGTCTACCTCTTGTGAGTTCAGTATACCTTTTAGAATAATACATTTGTCTCATTGCAAACATGTCCCCCACTTTCCTAAGTTCCCTGGGAAACTTAAAGTAAGGTTAGTGACACAAACCATAGCCCCCACTGCTATAGCTGATCTTGATACAACTGATGCTCATCACCTGCTAGCCATTCTCCACTTTCCTCAACCTCAGCGAGCATCTCTGCTAGTCTACGTGGCTATCCTGTTGGGGGAAATCAGGAATTCGTCCCTGAGGTTTCTGAGTCCCTGGACAGAGCTGCTGCCCTTTTTGATTTACCATCACAATTGGGCAGAGGACTACGAAACAGAAACAGACTCACAGACATAGAGAACAGCCCTGTGGTCCCCAAGGGGGGAGGCGAGGTGGGGGAAGGAAGTATTGGAGTTTGGGATTAGCAGATGCAAACTATTATATATAGGATGGATGAACAACAAGTTCCTACTGTATAGCACAGGGAACTATATTCAATATCCTGTGATAAAGCATAATAGAAAAGAATATAAAAAAGAATTTTATATATATATATATATGTATAACTGAATCACTCTGCTGTATAGCAGAAATTAACCCAACATTGTATATCAACTATACTTCAACAAAATTTTTTAAAAATCAGGCAGAGGACCATTCACAGATACCCAGTGGATTACATGGGTGCCAAACATAATCAACCTTGTCCATTGTATAAAAGTAGTCTACCTACTCCTGCTGATTGGGACCAATTACCCCTGCCAAGAGAGTAACCCGTCTGCTTCTCTGCTGGTCTCTTTGCTCAAGGAGCCCTAGTGAACAAGTAGCAGTCATAGCTTAAAGCTGAATGGGGGACTTCCCTGGTGGCGCAGTGGTTAAGAATCCGCCTGCCAGTGCAGGGGACACGGGTTCGAGCCCTGGTCTGGGAAGATCCCACATGCCGCGAAGCAACTAAGCCCGTGCGCCACAACTACGGAGCCTGCATGCCACAACTACTGAAGCCCACGTGCCTAAAGCCCGTGCTCTGCAACAAGAGAAGCCACTCAGTGAGAAGCCTGCAAACCGCAACGAAGAGCAGCGCCCACTTGCTGCAACTAGAGAATGCCCGCGCCCAGTAACAAAGACCTAAGGCAGCCAAAAATATAAATAAATAAATAAATAAATAAAAAGCTGAATGGGACTTTTTCTGTGACTCCTGATGGAAGAGTTTCTCCCTCTGGGAACCAGGAACTCCAAACCTGCAGGCAGAGATTTGCAGGAGCTATAAGCATGCATTTCCCAAGTGGATCGCTGGGAGTGATGGTAAGCACAGCCGTCTTCTCCCACCCCTCCCCCTGCCCCTTGACTCCTGGACTCATGAATTCTACCTACTGGAGATACAGCCCTTCATAGTGGTCATTATTTTAGGGTGCATACTGCATCCTAGAAGATGGTATCCTTTCTAAGCTGGCACCTTGGCTTTGTCATCCTATTATTCAATCAGGTTGGCAAATTCTGGGTGGAATGGTATATAATAGAATCAGTGGATCCCATGGTCATGTGTCCACAGCATGCCTCCCTGGCTGTAAAATGAGTTCCCTCGTCTTTTGTGTTACTATGCAGGATTCTGTGTTGGTGTATGAAACATTCTGGAAGCTCTTGGACAGCGATGTTGGAAAGGCAAAAGAAAACCTGTGACGTGTCCATACCAGTCAAGAGGAAGCACTGACCCTTGCAGAATGGGAGGAGTCCAGTGTAAGCAGCTTACCACCAATTGGTTGGTTGGTCCCCACTTTATGGGGAACTCAGCCCTGTTCCTGTTGCCAGTTGGTTGGACATTCAGCAGTGGCGGTAACTAGACCAGCCCTGGTGAGTAAGAATATAGATTGCCTATTGTATTTTTTATTGTTAACTAATAAGCTTTGGGGGTTGTTTATATTAGTTTTTACTGTTTTCACTTCATTAATTTCTCCTTATATTTTTATTAATTCCTTTTTCTTTGCTTTATTGAGTATTTTGTTATTTTGTTACGGCGGTTGTTCTTTTTCGGATCTCCCTGGCCACTCTTCTGTTTCAATCGGCATATCTCTTGAACAGCTTGTCACAGAAAGCTCTTGGGTCAGGTATCAGCCCAAAACTGCAGAGTCTGCTGCTGCAAAGGCTCAGAATGACTTCCCTTCTTCCCTTTCCCTCCTAAGTGGATAGTCATTCCCGGCTGGATGTCTTCATCTTGCTCTAATTCAGGAGGCTAAACTGTTGTCAGGAAGGCATCAAGTTTCCTTGCTAGGACAAGAGACCTGTTGTCCTTTTTGTGATTTGTGTGTGTGTGTTTGCTTGGCATCCTTGACTCTTCCCTTGACTTAAAAGGAAAGTAATAGAGAACACAATTTTGGATCTTAGGGCCCAAGGCGTAGCTTCCTATGGATAGCAGCAAATGGACAGGGGGCAGGTCTGGATTGTCCCAAATGCCCTACAAGTGCCTGCAGTCCAGCTGGGGAGGGCTTTCCTTTAACCTGCCTAAGCTTCAGTTCCCCGTACTGTGAAACGTCCTTGCTGGGTCACTGTGTGGCTTGGATGAAGTACCTTCCAATCGCACTTGGCACTTAGTACTTGCTCAATAAATGTTTGTTGTAAGGACATTATTGTAGTAATGGCTCTCTACATGGCTCTTAAGCCTTCCTGAGGGCAGTTAGTCATCTTAGTTACCTCTTCATCCACCGGAACATTGAATATACTCAATAAATGCTTGTGCAGGCTAACTGACTAATTTCTATTGGAGGAATCTGGTATCCCTGAAAGTGCCCAGACCTGAATTTTATAATGCAGCCCTGGGCATGGGTGTAGTTAGCAAACACATATACAGTAGCACTTAATATACAGTAGCACTTAATATACAGTAGCACTTAATTGGGAATTGCTGCTTATTGGGAATCCCACCACAGTCTCATTTGGCCTGGCCAGCCCAGGTAGGTTTGTTTACAAGGCCAAAAGTGTGCAAGGTGCAGTTTTTTGTTCTGTTAATTTTTATTTATTTATTTATTTTTGGCTGCATTGGGTCTTTGTTGCTGCACACAGGCTTTCTCTAGTTGTGGCGAGCGGGGGCTACTCTTCGTTGCGGTGCGCGGGCTTCTCATTGCGGTGGCTTCTCTTGTTGCAGAGCATGGGCTCTAAGTGCTTGGGCTTCAGTAGTTGTGGCATGAGGGCTCAGTAGTTGTGGCTCACGGACTCTAGAGCGAAGGCTCAGAAGTTGTGGCGCACGGGCTTAGTTGCTCTGCGGCATGTGGGAATCTTCCCGCACCAGGGATCGAACCTGTGTCCTCTGCGTTGGCAGGCGGATTCTTAACCACTGCACCACCAGGGAAGTCCCAAGATGCAGTTTTATTCTTAACTGCCAAAACTTTGAAGCAACCAAGTGGTCCTTCAGTAGGTAAATGAATAAATAAACTGTACCTCCAGAATGGAATGTTATTCAGCACTAAAGCTATCAAGCCATGAGTAGACATGGAGGAACTTTAAATGTATATTTCTTAGTAAAGAAGCCAAATCGAAAAGACTACGTATTGTATGATTCCAAATATATTGACATTCTGGAAAAGACAAAACTATAGAGACAGTAAAAAGATCAGTGGCTGGCAGGGTTTAGTTGGGAGGGAGAAATGTATAGGCAGATCACAGAGGATTTTAGGGCAGGGAATCTATCCTATATGTTACTACAATGGTGGATACACGTCATTACACATTTGTCCAATCCACAGAATGTACAACACCAAGAGTGAACCCTAATGTAAACTATTGATTACATTGTGTCAATGTAGGTTCATCTACTGTAGCACATCCCATGTGAAGTGGGATGTTAATAGTGGGGGAGATTATGCAAGTATGGAGGCAGGGTATATATGGGAACTTTCTATACTTTCTGTCCAATTTTTCTGTGAACCTAAAATTGTGCTTAAAAATAAAGTCTATTTAGAAAAAAAAGTCAGCTGGATGAATGAGTGATGGATTTATGTGACGGGGATGCTGTGTGGTACCTGTGATAGGCAGTGCATCCAGGGAGTTAACAGGGAAAATGAAAACTTTTATGATGGGCCTATCTTCCCCAATCTTTTCTTGCAAAGGATCAATTCAGAAAAAAAAAAAATGATTACAGTCGTGTCTTTTTTTAATCATTCAAAATGAAAATAGCTCCTTTTGACGCTGATAAATACGAAGCCTATTTTTACAACCAAGGTGACCTATTTTATTGAAAAGAAAAATGTCAATAAGAAAATTGGCACTAACTTTACTTTTTAAGTTTCATTATCTGGTCATGTTTAGAAAGTAGCAACATGAAGCCAGGTATCTAATTTTTCATCCTGAAGTCAGAGAATTGGCTGCTGAAGCTCAGCTGATCACTGTTAGCTCCGTTGGCCTATCCTGTGCTAGCCGTCCTTGCATTTTCACACAACTTGGGAAGGCCAAATCACAGGTTCAGTAGGGAGCTATGGCAGGTTGTGAGGAGGTACTGGGAGGCTGTGTGGTTAAAGTGGTATTTTGTGAAGATTAATATGTCAGCTGTGACAAGAATAGATTCCACCAGGGGAGAAACAGAGGCAGAGAAACCTATTGCATGATGTTATCACAACAGATGGGAGGTGTCGACTGAAAAAAATGCACAATCTAAAAGTTGATAATTATGTTTTACTCGGCTGACAAAACTGAGGACTTAAGCCTGGGAGGCAGCGTCTCAGATAGCTCTGAGGGACTGCTCCAAACAGGCAAGGGAAGAGCCAGGATACATAGGAACAAAGACCAGGCTTTTTTTGCAACAAAGACCAAGTAGTCAGAACATCAAAAGATTACTGTTCATTAAAGAAAACCAGACATCTCAAGTTAACGAATTTAGCACTTTTCTGTGTATGGGAAGATGCAAAAGTCTGAGTTCATTGAAATCATTCCTTTGATATGTGCCTCAGTTATCCTGGGCCAGTATCCTGTGGTTCCTCACCCTGAGTCTCCTCAGGGTGCATAGTCGGGGTGGCTGTAATGCGATGGCTTAATGCAACATCCTTTGTTTACTGATGAGACAGGCAACATTTTTTCACTGACAGAGTGATAAGGACCCAAACTCTGGTGAGAGCCACGGGACCATAAGAAAGGAGTATGAGGTGTGAGAATACATGAAAAGTCAAGACAATTGAGGAGAGGAACAGAAGTTGGACACTGGGTGTAGATACGCGGGCTTCTCTCTTGGGAGGTATAGTGTAAGGCCTGAAATGAAGGCTCAAAATTGTGTGCTACCTTGACAACTGGTAAAATCGGGAGAACCTCAAATGGCCTAAATGCAAGTCCCCCTCCCCATTCAGCTTCCACGGAGGCGACCCTCTAGCCAGACAACCCTCCTTATCAAAGGGACCAGGCACAGCTCCCGCTTATCCCTGAGAAGTGGGTTCCCGTTTCCCGGCCAGCCCACGGAACATTTCAAACAAACCAACATCTCTCCATGGGAAGCAGGGCTCACCCCTACCCTTTTGGTACTACAAAACCTGCCTCCCACAGCCCCTGGTTGTTCACTCTGTTTCCTGTGGCTTCACATGGCATGAGTGTCTTCCTTCCCTGGGCTGTGAGCACGTGTGAGTATACATGGCTGTGAGTATTCCACACATAGAGATAGAGAAATTCAAAGCTGGATAAACCTGTCTCACCCTCTAAATAAGGAAACAGACCTAGAGGCCAGGGTTTCTGACTGTCCATGCCTTTTCCACATCTCAGCAAGAGGATCTGAAAGGCAAGGGGAGAGGAGCTGTATAAAGGTAAATATTGAATAATTATATGAAGAAGTATAGAAGTTCTGGATGGTGTCATCCTCCTCCAGAGTAGATTTACTTTTGCTTCTGGAAAGCAGTTAGAATGGGGCTGCTTGCCTTAATCCAGCCTTGGATTGATCTGATCTGAGGTTGGATATCAATCTTGCTGCTGACAGAGCTATTTCTGGTTCTTCTTTTCTCCTTGGTGCAGCCCTTCAGGTATCACAGCTGTGAGCCTGAGGTCCCTTCTCCCTGGTGAACCCCCAGCTCCAGTTTTTATTTTCTCAACCCTGTGAGACTTTGCTCAGCTTCTCTGTCTCTTAATCATCCCTTTCTTTTTTCCCTAAAGCTCTATGAGCATTTGTTTTGATTTTTTTCCCCCAGCTTTATTGAAATACAATTGATTAGCAATCACTTTGTATCCTCAGCCTCTCACCCCATTCCTCCTATGAATCAACAACTCCCTGGAGGGGAGAAATGGCCCAACCTTGGTCTCACCTCAATGCCTTTCCTCTCTCTCCAGGACCCTGCCCCTAATTTCTGCTGCTGTGGTAACCCCTCTAATGGCTTAAAACAGGTAGCTCTTTTTAAAAATCCAGATATTTTAGTTGGGTTCAATGGAGAGCTGGTCCCACGTAAATTGACTGTTATAGCCCCAGTGAAAATCCAGTTAATAAAGCATTCACTGAACATCTACTCTGTGCTCAGCATTGCGGAGCTTCAGTGCATGAAAGAGAAGTAACAGACTTGTCCTCTGCCCTTCATTCACGTGGAGAGACAAGACAACACGTGCAGTTACTGCGTACTACAAAAAGAGTACACTGTTAGGAGAAGGGACTCTCCTTCGTTCCTCACCTTCTGAGCCAGCACAATACTGAAGTCTCCTTGTCAGTCGGTAAACATGTGTGTGCAGGTGGATGTGTTTCTGTGCCTGGAAACCCGCATGCTTTTAGGAAGAGACTAAGTCCGGATTGGGGAGCGGGTGGCCAGAGAGTGCCTGTGGTCTCAACCTTGCTTTGGCCAATCCTACGCCTCTTAGTAAGTGGTGCCCTGTTGTCAAGTTCCAAGCAGAGAGATGCCTCAGTATTAAGTAACTACTTTCCTTTTCTCACTTTGATTGTTTCTAATTTTCCTTTCCTACCTTTGAATCAAAACTATATTGAGATACTTCTATTGAAATGGGCAGGAGAATTTGCCTACAAATGACCCGTCATTGTCATTCTGCGTCACCTCGCTTAATATTCACCCTTGAGGCAGGAATTATTTTCCTCATCTGGAAAGTTTAAAAAGCAAACATTGAGGTTCAAAAAGGTTAAGTCACAGAGTTGGTAAGAGGTAAATGTTTGCCTTTTCCACCACACCCAGGTTATGCCCTTTGCCAAAAATCTTCTCGAACAAAAGGTGCTTTTCTTTTCATTTTTTCTTAGTCTCTCAAGTCTCCTAGTAATCACCTTTCTAGAAAGTCTAATACCCAGCTGTATTAGGAGATGATTTTCAATAAGCTTTCCTGGTCTCTGTAGGAACTCAAGTTAGCTTACAAGTTTCCCTGAGGCAAAAGTACCTTTTATTTTGGCTGATGTCAGAGAATCAGAAGAACACAAAGGTTGTAAATGGTTTAGTTGAGAACAAAGTACTGGCTTTTCCATTGGGAAAACAAAGACAAAAACGAAACACAGAGCCTCTTAAACCACCACATAGCTTTGCAGCTTTGTTCCCTTAGGCCCGAGAGGCAGTTAAGGGGTATGTTCTGTCCTGTAACAAGGAGGTCTAGGAACATCATGCGCGGGTTGGGAAAATGAACCAAAACTTCAAGCAGAGCTCCTCCATTTACTTTCTATCTCATTCAACTCATTTCCTTGCCCCCTACCCCCCGCAGATGTGGCATTTTCAGCTCGTCCCACTGACCCCTTTACTCACAGATAAGACTTTTCCCGATCTCCCGACTTAGAGGGACAAAGGGTTCTCTGCAGGAGGGCTCAGCATATCTGTTATTTGAGAAAGACACCTCAGTAAGCTGCTTCCTTGGCTTTCTGCAAAGCAGCAGGTAGTGATTTAAGCCAGAGTAACTTCTGACGAGGGTCAGAAGAAAATGTTAGATGGGGTTATAGCTTGGGAGAAGAGGTGGGGAGTGGGGAGGGGGGAGGGGTGGTAGGAACAAGGGTGAGTAGAGTTGGGAGGGCTTTTGTTCTCCCATAGGGATGATGGGCAGGTCCTTTGAAACCCGGTCACTATTTTAACTCTCTCCAGTAATGACTATTTCCTTTGAAATGATACCAAGTGAGTCCACTGTCATGTGGGCAAAAGGCAGAAAGAAACTGAGAGGATCTGCCCAATGTGTGGTCCAGTCTGCTGTTGAGGAAGAAAGACATAGCCAGTCCAGCCATGCACAGCTCACAAAAAGGAATCCCCTGTTAAAGGTTGAATTGCGCCCCCACAAAATTTGAAGTCTTAACCCCGCCAAAACTCAGAATGTAACCTTATTTAGTGATAGGGTTTTTACAGAGGTAGTCAGGTTAAAATGAGGTCATTAAAAAGGGCTCTAATCCAACGTGACTGGTGTCCTTATAAAAAGGGGACATTTGGAGACAGAAACACACACACAGGGAGAATGCTGGGTGAAAATGAAGGCAGAGATTGGGGTGATGCTTCTACAAGCCAAGGGACACAAAAGACTGCCAGGAAAGAACCAGAAACTGAAGAAAGGCGTGAAACAGATTCTTCTTTACAGCACTTAGAAGGAACCAATCCTGCTGACACCTTGATCTCGGACTTCTAGCCTCCAGATCTGTGAAACAATAAATTTCTGTTGTTTAAGCCACCTAGTTTGTGGTACTTTGTTACAGCAACTCTAGCAAACTATTATATCCCCTCTAGCGTCCAACTCTAATTCTTAGATACATTTCCCTAGATGATTGCAATAATTTCCTCTCAGTAAAGAAGCTGAGAAACTGAAGAAATGTGAAAGGAGAGAAAGATCAAGCTACGGACAAAGTAGTCAATCTTTCATAAACAAAATCCCAGAAAAGATTTGAGTCAGGAAAATTAAGACAATATAGCTGGCACCTCATATGATTTTCTTTTTCATAACTATTCCCTGGCAGTTAAATATCAGTGGGGAGTGGAAGGGAAAGGGTTGGTATGATAAATGGGTGTTTGAACACTTTGAAGATGCTGGAATGGTAAGAAGCTATTGCGAAATTACAAGAAGAAGGTGTAAAAAAATACGATAGAAGTTGATAAAGAGGCAATTTGCAGGTGAAATGGGATGAACTATAATAACAAGAGTTAAACTTCAAAGAAAGAATGAGATGTTTGGATCTCTGTATTTTTATATGTTATATAATATAGATGTGTATTTATATCTTATCTCCTCATTCTAGAAATCAGGTGCATTTAAAAATGCAATCAAGAACACAAAGTGAAGGTTTGGGTAAGAGCATTAGTGAGAGATGGACCCAGTGAGGAGACAAGAGCTGGAAAAAAGCTGTTTAATTGGTTCACAGATCCTTCTCCCACAATTATGCCATCATATGGAAGTGAACCCTCCTGGCAATGTCCTGGTTTCCAGGTGGCATCATGGAACAGATCTGTGTGTTGTCAGGGCTTCCGGAATTGAGGAACTTCCTGCTGCCTTTGTGTATATTCCTAGTGTTTGCTCTTTGTGTGTCTGCCTGAGAAACAGTGGATGCTTCCGTTAGAGCTAATATCTCCTCAGGTGAAACACTTCAGAACTCTAACTGCATTTGCAGTGGCTGATGCTACAGCATGTGACCTCATCCTAGAATATCCTACATAGAGCCTCACACACCAGATACATAGATTAATGTCAAATAGTGGAGAGTTCTCTATCGTACTGGTATTTGGTGAAGAGACTAGCATCCACCAAAGAGGCTGACAATATTAGAACATTTATTTTAGGCTTTGTGAAATAATTTGACCCCCAGTCTATCCAAATCTCTGTTATAAAATGTTGTAATGTAACTTTTTACCAACATAAAGCTAATTAATCTTCAAGGTCCAGTGACTCCAACACAATTATCTTATTACTTACTTAAAAGCCATATATTGATAAATACTTAGTAGGATCTATTTTTGTGTTTAGAAATATGTATGATTGTATGTTTTCTCCCCCCACCACTCTTTTTGGTGGGATGCTCGTACGGTAAGAACACAACGTGATACATCTTGTATACTGTGTGCCAAGACAGCAAGATATGCTACCTAGGTTCTAGCATCACAAATTGTTCAAAGGAACTCCATTACAGCAGGTGACATTTGAATACAACTTGTAGACACACGTAAACATGCATAATATCCCTTGATCTTATGAATCTCATTCAATGCCTGAGAACTCAGTTCCACCATAGTCAGTCATATCAAAAAGGGAAGAATTTGTAAAAGGGCAAAGGTTTGACTCCAAGTAAGTAAATAAAGGAGATATTCTCACAGCAGAATTCAGTCATTGGCTACCAATGTTCATGGAATTCTTTTTTCTCCTATGGTGCCAGTGTTGTGTCTCATCCCCCGACTGAAGACACTCCCTGATCTCCCCTTCTGATCACAACTTGACCCTGGCAAGGAGGAGCCTCAGATGAAGGAAGGGAGGGTCCAAGGACCTCTACAGCTGGCTCAGAGATGGGCTCAGGGCTCTCTGGTTCATCTGTGGCAAAGAACTCATGCTACTCATTTGCTGCTGAGGAGATGGGTAGTAAAGTTCCACAGAGCCAGGAACAGTGGAGCTAGCAGAGTTTCTATGTCTTCTTTTTCCAAGGAAGTAATATGGTACTATGCCACTCCATCATCACTTTTTTTTCATTTAATAAACATATATTTGATTGAGATGGGCCAGGCCGTATGAATATGACTTCAAGAAGCTTCCCAGTCATCATCATTAAGATCTTCAACACACGTTTATCGATTGTACACTGTGATAGGTACTGGAAATAAAAGACTTGGCCCTTGTTCTCAAGAATCATAAAGAAAGATGTTCTATCTATTATGTACACTGAGATCTCAATAAATTTATCACTCAGACTTACATATGGATGATATTAATATAATGCTATAATACACATGTTTCAGAGCAGTGGTTCTCAACTTTGGCCCACAGGCAGATCACCTAGGGAGTTTCAAAAACACTCTGATGTCCCCAGCCCCACCTCAACCAATTGAATCAGAATTTCTGGGAATGGGGTCCAAGCATTAGTATATATTTTGAAAGACTCCAGGTGATTCTACTGTACAGCCACTACTGAGAACCATTGCGTTAGAATTTCTGCCTTAGACGCTTAGAGTCCAAAACAATACCTGCCACATAGTAGGTCACCTACGATATCTTTTATTCTAGTATTTTGTCCACCTTTATTTCTCACCAACCTCCCAGCAGACTGCCTGGCACGGAATAGGGGCACAGTCATTGGCAGCTCCTTCCCACTCTTCCTCCTTGCTAGAAATACCTGGAGAAAACTAAAGCACAGTAACATTCAGGGTTTGAGATGCGCTCGTCAAAATGTCCTTATTGAGGAACATTTAAACTCAAATCAATGACTTTACTCTTATTCACATGGATATATCAAAGTCCATTATTACATATCATTGCAAGATAATGTTCTGACAATAACATCTTATTATTCCCCACAGCAAATGTTAAGAGGCTAGTTGAGAAAATTTTTGAATATGTTGATGGAATAAGACACAGAAAGAAAATGGTGGCAGTGTTGGAGCCTGGTATATTTTGAGTTCAGAACGGAAATCTAGGGGTAAGGAATTTGAATATGCAAAAATAAAACCTTTTTCTCTTATATCTAAAGATTAGAGTGTGGCTCACTTCAAAAGACAGAAACTCCATGATTATGTGCAGCCACTGGCTGTTTGTTTGTTTTCTGGTTGGCTCATTTCATTTGGCCTTTTAAATAACCAATTTCTACTTAGTCACTGGCAATATTTTAAATGCTTTTGATTTATTCTGTTGATAGGATGGCAGAAACCATTCTATCAAATGGCTTTTGGAAAGAATCCAGAGTTTCCAGAGGGGCTGAGAGGAGAAGGAGGCTTTGTAGGCTATTGCCCATGAAGGGAAATGATTTCATTCATTCATTCATTCAATTAATACATGCTGGGTATTGACTGAATGAATGAATAAAGGAAGGAACAGCGGTCTTGAGTTCAGTAAAGGAGTCCTCTGGGCTAATGCTTTCAGGGAAAATGTTTTCTCATAGAAATGCTCATGCCTTTTCCACATAAAAGATGACATTTTCTTTTCCATGTGAATATATTCACCCATAAATATTTTCCTTTATATGAATCTTTACCACTTTACATGTTCAAGCTGAAGCTTGCAGTTTTACAATGGAGGACAGATGTGTTTCTGAGCCAGTGGGTACAGGGGTAGTGAGATGGTAGAGATGGTCGGAAGAAGGAAGAAAACAAGTATTATTTTAATATGGTTCTTAGACTCATTCAGCTGTTGGACCACGAGTTATGGCTTGGGGGTTTTGATTTTAGTTTAAATTGATGTTTACTTTTTCCCCCTAAATAAAATACACCTTCCTGAGTCTTCTGTTTAATGTGACATCCCTCAAAGACAGTGGAGGGGAAACACACGAATCTAATGTATTTAATCTATCAGGGACCTCTGGTCTCCTTGCTACCTGGCCTGGGCTATGTCCTTGAAGGACCATTTTTAGATAAGCAGTGGCTAAGGTAGGCTCTGGTGGTTAAAGCTGTTCTTCTCACACTTAATGTGCATATGAATCACCTGGGATCAGGAAAAAAAGCAGATTCAATTCAGCAGGGCTGCAGTTAGGACCTGAGAACCTGCATTTCTAACAAGCTCCCTGGCCATGACGATGTTCACCAAATATACTTTGAATTGCAAGGCTTAGGGGACCTCTGGCTGGTCATAATAAAGGGAAGAGTTTGTGTAATTTCTAAAATCTTTTCTCCTCTAAGAGGCTTTCCCAGACTACTCAAAACGAATCTCTTCCCTTACCTCTCAAACAAAATCCCCAACACCCACCAAAATATTTAAGACAAAGATTAAATCTGAAATCCCTCATGTGTGTTTCCAAGTATCAAGAGATCTGGTGCTTTTTACCAACATAAAGCTAATTAATCTTCAAGGTCCAGTGACTCCAACACAATTATCTTATTACTTACTTATAAGCCATATATTGATAAATACTTAGTAGGATCTATTTTTGTGTTTAGAAATATGTATGATTGTATGTTTTCTCCCCCCACCACTCTTTTTTAATATGACAAAGAGTAATTGTCCTACAGAGAATTCCCTGTTCATGTCTGTCATGACCCTTAGATTGTAAACTTTGGTGGACAGACTGTGCCCCTCTTAGAACCATAGAAACACCAAACATAGGAGCCAGGAAGACACCTAGGTATCAGCTAGTTCAGTGTTGTCCAAGGATGGCACAGCTACCACTGGGGGACAAGAGAGATGTTTTTTGGTGGAATGTGAGCAACATTTTACAATTTTTAATAGTTATGTATATATTTTAATATGTTTTAAAGAAAGCTATAACTAGCATATCTTGCCCAGGACTCCACGGATATTATTATGAGGAGAAAGCTAGATTTACTTAAATCTTAAAAGTGAGTTACTGTAAAGACAAATATAATATGAATGTCATTATTGTAGAATGTGCATAGATCAAAAATTGTAAGAGTTGTATGCAAATGACTGAGGTTTGGAAATAGTATTTAACCCACCAATGGGGCTCACGATTGAGGAAACTCAAGCTCAGAAGTATCACCATGTTTCAAAGAATTTAAGATGCTATGGATCATAGGCGGTATCCTAATTTCAAAGGGCTAAAATGTAAGGAAATTTGATGAATAAATGAAATATGGAAGTGGCTTACCTCAAAGGTAAACATCTATGATTGAGAGCGTTTCAAAGGTCATTTTCTTCTCTGAGAGCATTTCTGCCTAAATAGTCATTAAGTGTCAACCCGAAGGAATAACATTCTCATGGTGGAATTTCAGGTCTTCCTTGTGGCAGGTAAGCAGGTGAAATAGTTTCAGATAGGAGCCCTTCTGTGGTTCCCTGAAGTAACCCTTACAGAAGATGACCTACTCCCCCCATCAATGCCCTTCATCCAAAGACCAGTAGAAGAAACATATCTGTAGATGAACAGGTTGTGTGCGTCACTTGTTTCAGCAAGAGATGTTGGAAAGGACTTGTGATGCGATTTGAGTTTGAGTTCTGTGATTTTGAGGAGGGTCAGACAAGCAGGGCTTTGCTCTGGATTGGATGCTATCAGAAAGGACAGGCGATTCTAGGATTTGATATCTTAATACCTCTTATCTAGAAGGTGAGAGAAATGAAGGTAAGCTAATGCTAGGGTTGGTAAGGAAGCAGCACCCACTTCTATTAGCCAGGACAGGAGGATGTTTGGTCATTTTTGTGGTTTGGAAATATTCATGTGAGTCCCTATTCAGACGTAATAACAGTGGTCTGGTCTTTGTCTTGGTCCATCGTGGTCACAGCACGGCCTTGCCATATGTTAGCGTTCTGTACAATTGTTTATGTTCAACAGGAGAACAAGACTTAGCTGTGAGTGCCAGACCAACTCCCGGGTGTTGGGCTGCTTTTCTTTCTTACATCTTCCCATGTAGCTCTTTCCTGAACCACCTTGCTCCATTCCCAGACAAAATGCCAGACACAAATTGTCAGCAAGAGTTTTGTATTATGTTAATGAATTCAAGACCCAGTCCTGGACTCGGTGATGGCAAATGCCTTTGCTTAACTCTGAAAGAAATTGCCCTGCTGCCTTATCTCTTCAGGAGGACGTGATCTGCAGCCATCCATGACAATCAATACTATACTTTAACAAAGGCAATAATCTACGTGCTCATCAGTTAATCTTTCCCCAGCCAACACCCCCCGCCCCACCCCCCACAACTCTTTTTTAATATGACAAAGAGTAATTGCCCTACAGAGAATTCCCTGTGATTTCTGTGCTCGGTCAGTAGCATTTGCTGATGGTGGCAGAAAAAGAAAAGCATCCTTGGAAACAGAACTCTCTCAAGGCCTGTGATACTAATGGCCACCACCTCCCCAAGGCTAGAGGCACTATTATCTAGAGGTAACTAAAAGGAAATGAATCTCAGGGCCCTGGACAGTAGGGGATTCCTTTTTGGGGATGATGGAAGTGTTCTGGAATTAGATGGTGCTGATGAGGGAATATACTAAAAACTACTGAATTGTACACTCAGAAGGGTGAATTTTATGGTATGTGAATTATATCTCAATTTTTTAAGTCTTTTGAAGGAAGTGAAAAGCGAGAGAGGGCAGAGAGACTTCTCTTACTGGCAATTGTTAGACTTGCTTTTTATTTTTGTCCCCTAAATTATGAAGTTTTAAAGGTCACTGGAAATGTAACGTTTGATATTTACTTAGGAGCATATTTGCTATCTGTATTCAAAGCTTTCTTCTCTGGATGAAAGTAACTAGTAGAATTGATAACTGTCGTTAATCCAGTATCCACGACGCTAGCAGAAGTGTAAATTTTCTCTTTTAAATAGTGTGAACTGAGCCAGGCTAGGAGGTTATATTCTGCCCTTATCATAGGAAGGTTCATTTTTAAGAAGTCAGTCAGTTGTGTTTTCAGAGAGAATTTGTACTTGTCTTTTTAACTATTTTGTCACCAATTCCAGCAAAAGTAAATCAGACACACCTGTACCAGTAATTTCTAAAAGGATTTCTCTAAAGGCTAAAACCCAGTTAAGAGTGAGAAGGAGAAAGGTATTAGAAAGCATGTCACTCTGCAGAGGTTTACAGAGTGAACATGGACGCTCATAGCATTCGTTCATTGATTCATTCATTTGTGTCAGGTGTTCTGTCAGGCACTGGGGGATGCAAGGACAGAGGGGGCACATAGCCTGCCATCAAGGAACTTCAAGGGCAGTGGCACAGCTGAGTATGTCTTTTTGTGTCACCTGGGTACATGGCTGAGCACTTTTTTTTTAGGGTAATGTCTACTCATGCTGATTCCACAGTAATGGAAATTAAGACTCTGGAATTTGGAAACAAAAAAGACAAAGGAAACTCTTATTCCTTAATTAAGTAAAAAAACTCCTCCTAAAGAGGGACCCCGTCTTTCCTTGGGACCTCTTTGAACCCAGGGGCAACTAGGGTGGTATTTATCAGTACAAAGGGAAAGGGCAGCTGGCAGGGCTGCCCCATCCCAGGCATTGTTCTGCCATTTTCTCTGCATCATATTGGGTAGTTTTCTCATGTAGACAAGAGCTCAAATAGTTACAGGCTTCCAGATATTTTACTGCGAGCATCTTTTTTTGAAAGAAACAAAATAAACTTCTGCATGATAGTAGTTTAAGGAGCTGTTGCTTGAGAAAATACATAACGATAAATAGATAACTTAATGAAATAACATTTTGAAATGATTTTATATTTCAACAAGCACAGCAGCATCTATACACATTTGATTTGAAACATAGAATACCATCAACTCAGTTTACACACAATTTTTAACTTTTCAACCGTCAGATTTCCAAAGATTTAAAAGTTCTATGATTCTCAGTGTTGGTGAGAATGTGGCGAAACTTCCATACTCTGTGGGTGGGATAGAAAATTGATACAGCCTTTCTGGAAAACAATTGGGCAGTATCTATCAAAAATTTAAATGTGCCTTCTCTTTGACTCAGCAATTCCATACCTATAAAAATTACCCTACACAAATTTACAAAACGAAGAATGATATGTACTGCAATGTTCCTCATGAGAGAGTGAAATCTGGAAACAACAAAAGCATTTTAATGAGGGACTGGCTAACCAG
>NW_021703772.1:81328377-81391292 GCF_005190385.1 Monodon monoceros | reverse complement strand
TTTTTTTTTTTTTTTTTCCAGTACGCGGGCCTCTCACGGTTGTGGCCTCTCCCGTTGTGGAGCACAGGCTCCGGACGCGCAGGCTCAGCGGCCATGGCTCACGGGCCCAGCCACTCCACGGCATGTGGGACTGGGTCGCGAACCCGTGTCCCCTGCATCGGCAGGAGGACTCTCAACCACTGTGCCACCAGGGAAGCCCTAGTTTAAAATTTTTAATCCTAAATTTTACTTAAATAGGTACAAGAATTGGAAATCAGTGTACTCTTGGTTCTTTTAGCATCAACTGGGGATCCCAGAAAGTTGGAGCATTAGTAAAAATATAAATGCAAAGGCAATTTATAAATTAAATGCCAAAAAATTATATAATAAAAACTCAAATTGGTAGATGATGTTGTTATGCTGAAATGAGACCTCTGATGAAGTTACAATTGTAGAGAGACCTCAGGTAGAAGTCTATATTAAATCATTTTGCATTTGACTTTGATAATACTCTTTATATTGCTATCATGCTATAAAATATGAAAAACTTCAGGTCTATGTTTGAAATTCAAGATTATCAGACCACATTTAACCAAAACTATGGATCAATTTTAATGATAAGATACTTGATAGCTCTAAATTGATTTTATTCCCTTAAAAGTAAGGTTATTATTATAACATTTTTAAAACATCAAATATTGTGGGGACAGGAAAATATCTGAACCTGCTCTGTTTTTTGAAACAGAGCAGGTTCAGATGTTGAAAAAAATGCAGTTTCAACATAGAGTTCACAGTTAAAACTTAGAAAGCAAATGATAAACATATGAATCATTCATATCATTTAGAAAATGACCATAATTCGAGTTTTCTTATCATTGTTTCTATTTTGTCTGCAAATGAAATGTTCAAATGACCAACAGTACGATATCCTGTGGCTTTCAGATAGCCCAAATGCACCATCTTCATATTAAGTCTGCTTCTGGACTTTTCTCATTACTCCTCATTAACTGAAGTAGTCCATTACTCATTTTAATTATGTTACTTTTCAGGGTATCAGCTTGAATTCTCAATTTATTAAATACTTTTTTTGTGTGTGTGTGGTACGCGGGCCTCTCACTGTTGTGGCCTCTCCCGTCGCGGAGCAATAGGCTCTGGACGCACAGGCTCAGCGGCCATGGCTCACGGGCCCAGCCGCTCCGCGGCATGTGGGATCCTCCCGGACCGGGGCACGAACCCGTGTCCCCTGCATCGGCAGGCAGATTCTCAACCACTGCGCCACCAGGGGAGCCCCTATTAAATATTTTTTAAACTTAAGTCTTCATATATGAAAATACCACTCAAGTGCAAATTAGAAAATAATTCAACATAAGGGTGACAGTTATTATTTTGACATTGGGACCTGCCAACATAATGGCAGTTAGATCTGCTTTTCAACTCATAAAAAGTTAAAAACCAGAAAAAGTCATGTTTATGGCACGAGGAGTAGGATTTTGAGTGATTTTTACTTTTTCCTTGCCCTTTCATGAGTTATTGGAATGTTTTTCAGTGATTGTGATTATTGACACAACATTAAAAGTAAATAATAAGGCTGGTTTCATTGTGCGGAAAAAAGAAAAAAAGATAATATGCTGTCACTTTGTCACTTGACTCCTGAAGTTATAAGCATAAATTAAAACAAAGGTAATAAAATTGAGGTCTAGCTTTAAGTCATCTGGAATCTGGATGACAGTGTTTTTTCACATTTAATCATCAAGAAGCCTATGCAAATGAATAGACACAGTTACAAATAATTTTGTATAAAGAGCCCACAGGTTTCAGACAGTATGTCTCGAATCCCTAGGTGTCCTCAGACCTGGTTGGAGAAACACTTTATATCCTTGTGTTGTTTAAAGTTTTTATAATGGGGGCTTCCCTGGTGGCGCAGTGGTTGAGAGTCCGCCTGCCGATGCAGGGGACACGGGTTCGTGCCCCGGTCCAGGAAGATCCCACATGCCGCAGAGCGGCTAGGCCCATGAGCCATGGCCGCTGAGCCTGCGCGTCCGGAGCCTATGCTCCGCAACGGGAGAGGCCACAACAGTGAGAGGCCTGCGTACTGCAAAAAATAAATAAAGTTTTTATAATGACCGAGATAAAAATAAAGTGGTGCCATCTTATAGTCACCCACCTTCTCACCACCCCACCCTGCGCTCCCCATCTCCTTTTTAGGGTTTTCCCTCCCCCTGTGTGTCTACTAGACATGCTGTTTCTCACAGGTAGGTGCTTTGATACACTGATAGGACTGCTGCAAAACAGCCCGCTATGGAGTGTGACCGCGACAGAAAATAAGAGCAGACCAAAGATCTGGTACCAAGTCAGAAGCCCAGTACAGCAGAGTCCAGGCTGGGATGGAGAGGTTTTAAAGGTTTTTAAAGCCTAAAACCACTGGTAGCGGCTCCACATTAATAAAGCAAAGTCTCTGAGCACTGCTGACTGGCTGCCAAGGTCTGGGTTTATGGTAGGGGGAGCACAGGGGCCCCTGGAGGGGCTCTGCTGAACCCTGGGCACCCACCTGAGATGACAGGTCTAGCTCCTCTGCTGTGTGGGTAGAGTCTGGATTTTGGAGCCCAGCCAAGTCTGTGGGCTCAATGGCCCGATCAAGACTGGTCAGCATCTAGAAGATGGTTTCAATCACCCACTTCACAAAGAGACTCAGAAGGTTAGAGGAAACCTTAAAAACTGGCTGATCTAGTTCTTTCTCAAGCGCAGGAAAAGGATTCTTATAGAGATTACTACTTGCCCAGTGGATCGATTAGAGTTAGAATCCAATTCTCTTGACTCCACCCAGAGCTCTTTAAAATTACAACGCATTGCAAATTCATCTTCAGTAAGAAAAACTACCTTCCTCCTTTCTGAAAACCACCAACAGCAGCATGCAAAGAGTCCGCACTCAGCAAGAGAGTTTGGTAGCACCCACTAAGGCCAGAATTCTGTTTAAAAAGGTTGTCTTTTATGTGCTCTGAGAGGGAATGGGGCAGGTGGACAGAGAGGGGAGAGAAGTTAAGCAAGTGTATGATTCTGGCAAAGCCCAGAGGAGGTGAACATGGCCTGATCCCACAGGGCACCTCTGCAGCTGGAGGTTACCATTCAGAGTTTTGTACTCATGACTTGAGGCAAGAGGATTAGCATTTAGTACCCTTTCATCTTGGCCAAGGTCCTGCCTGCAGGAGCTGAATCTCCTAGGCACTGCTAGGTGGGCAGAGCCACTCCAGAAGCCCAAGGGCAGGACTGTGCAGAAAGCAGCAGGTCTGGGCTGTTAGAAAGCACAGATGCCAGAGGAGGGTCACACAGAACAGCATGGGGATTCCAGCGGCGTGGGGAGTAGTGGCAGTGCCCACGACACTCCCCAAATATCATATTCCAATCCTGTCCGATCGTTGCCCTATTTCTTCTACAAACCAAATTGCACAGATTTACAGACTTGAAAAACAGGCATCAAGAAAGTCTTCTAGATCATGGGTCAGTAAGCTTCTCCTGTAATGATAGTAAATATCTTAGGCTTTATGGGCCATAAAGTGTCTGTTGCAACTACTACTCAACTCTTGGAAAAGCAGCCACAGACAATACATAAACAAATAAGTATGGCTTCGTTCCAATAATATTTACTTTATGGACAATAGGAAATATGGAATTTCACATGATTTTCACATGTCATGATATATACTTCTTTTAAAGCCATTCTTAGCTTGCAGTCCATACAGACAATAAGCAACAAGTTGGTCTTTGAACCATAGTTTGCCAACTTCTGCCTTAGATCAATGGCTTTCAACCTCTTTTGACCATAACTATAAAAAAGCATTTAATATTACGTTATAACCTAAAACATACATAAGCACACGTATATGTAATTAAAACTTGTTTCACAATAGCAAAGATCAATAAAACTAAAATCTGGTTCTTAGAGGAGATAGACAAAATTGATAAACCCTTAGCCAGACTCATCAGGAAAAAAAGGGAGAAGACTCAAATCAACAGCATTAGAAATGAAAAAGGAGAAGTAACAACTGACACTGCAGAAATACAAAGGATCATGAGAGATTACTACAAGAAACTGTATGCCAATAAAATGGACAACCTGGAAGATATGAACAAATTCTTAGAAAAGTACAACCTTCCAACACTGGACAGGGAAGAAATAGAAAACATGAACAGATCAATCACAAGCACTGAAATTGAAACTGTGCTTAAAAATCTTCCAACAGGGGCATCCCTGGTGGCACAGTGGTTGACAGTCCGCCTGCCGATGCAGGGGACATGGGTTCATGCCCTGGTCCGGGAAGATCCCACATGCCGTGGAGAAGCTAGGCCCGTGAGCCATGGCCGCTGGGCCTGTGCATCTGGAGTCTGTGCATCCGGAGCCTGTGCTCCACAATGGGAGAGACCACAACAGTGAGAGGCCCGCGTACCACCAAAAAAAAAAAAAAATCTTCCAACAAACAAAAGCCCAGGGCCAGATGGCTTCACCAGAGAATTCTATCAAACGTTTAGAGAAGAGCTAACACCTATCCTTCTCAAACTCTTTCAAAATATAGCAGAAGGAAGAACACTCCCAAACTCATTCTATGAGGCCACCATCACACTGATACCAAAACCAGACAAAGATGTCACAAAAAAAGAAAACTACAGGCCAATATCTCTGATGAACATAGATGCAAAAATCCTCAACAAAATACTAGCAAACAGAATCCAACAGCACATTAAAAGGATCATACACCATGATCAAGTGGGGTTTATCTCAGGAATGCAAGGATTCTCGATATACGCAAATCAATCAATGTGATATACCATATTAACAAACTGAAGGATAAAAACCGTATGATCATCTCAATAGATGCAGAGAAAGCTTCTGACAAAATTCAACACCCATTTATGATAAAAGCTCTCCAGAAAGTAGGCATAGAGGGAACCTACCTCAACATAATAAAAACCACAAACCCACAACCAACATCATTCTTAATTGTGAAAAACTGAAAACATTTTCTCTAAGATCAGAAACAAGACAAGGGTGCCCACTCACCAGTATTATTCAACATAGTTTTGGAAGTTTTAGCCATGGCAACCAGAGAAGAAAAAGAAATTAAAGGAATCCAAATTGTAAAAGAAGAAGTAAAACTGTCACTGTTTGCTGATGACATGATACTATACATAGAAAATCCTAAATATGCTACCAGAAAACTACTAGAGGTAATCAATGAATTTGGTAGAGTAGCAGGATACAAAAGTAATGCACAGAAATCTCTTGCATTCCTATACACTAACAATGAAAAATCAGAAAGGGAAATCAAGAAAACACTCCCATTTACCATTGCAACAAAAAGAACAAAATACCTAGGAACAAACCTACCTAAGGAAGCAAAAGACCTGTATGCAGAAAACTATAAGACACTGATGAAAGAAATCAAAGACAATGCAAACAGATGGAGAGATATACCATGTTCTTGGACTGGAAGAATCAACATTGCGAAAATGGCTATATGACCCAAAGCAATCTATAGATTCAATACAATCCCTATCAAATTACCAATGGCATTTTCCACAAAACTAGAACAAAAAATTTAGCAATTTGTATGGAAACACAAAAGACCCCAAATAGCCAAAGAAATCTTGAGAAAAATAACGGAGCTGGAGGAATCAGGCTCCCTGACTTCAGACTATACTACAAAGCTACAGTAATCAAGACAGTATGGTACTGGCACAAAAACAGAAACATAGATCAATGGAACAGTATAGAAAGCCCGGAGATAATCCCAGGCACATATGGTCACCTTATCTTTGACAAAGAAGGCAAGAATATACAATGGAGAAAAGACACCCTCTTCAATAAGTGGTGCTGGGAAAACTGCACAGCTACATGTGAAATAATGAAATTAGAACACCCCCTAACATCATACACAAAAATAAACTCAAAATGGATTAAAGACCTAAATGTAAGGCCAGACACTACAAAACTCTTAGAGGAAAACATAGGCAGAACACTCTTTGAAATAAATCACAGCAAGATCTTTTTTGACCCACTTCCTAGAGAAATGGAAATAAAAATAAACAAATGGGACCTAATGAAACTTAAAAGCTTTTGCACAGCAAAGGAAACCATAAACAAGATGAAAAGACAACTCTCAGAATGGGAGAAAATATTTGCAAACGAAGCAACTGACACACAATTAATATCCAAAATATACAAGCAGATCATGCAGCTCAATATCAAAAAACCAAACAACCCAATCCAAAAATGGGTAGAAGACCTAAATAGACATTTCTCCAAAGGAGACATACAGACGGCCAACAAACACATGAAAAGATGCTCAACATCGCTAATCATTAGAGAAATGCAAATCAAAACCACAATGAGGTATCACCTCACACCAGTCAGAATGGCCATCATCAAAAAATCTACAAACAATAAATGCTGGAGAGGGTGTGGGGAAAAGGGAACCCTCCTACACTGTTGGTGGGAATGTAAATTGGTACAGCTACTATGGAGAACTTAAAAAATTAAAATAGAACTACCGTATGACCCAGTAATCCCACTATTGGGCATATACCCTGATAAAACCATAATTCAAAAAATACATGTACCACAATATTGCAGCACTATTTGCAGTTGTCAGGACGTGGAAGTAATCTAAATGTCCATTGACAGATGAATGGATAAAGAAGATGTGAAATATATATACAATGGAATATTACTCAGCCATAAAAGGAACAAAATTGAGTTATCTGTAAGGGTGTGGATGGACCTAGAGTCTGTCATACAGAGTGAAGTAAGCAGAAAGAGAAAGACAAATACCGTATGCTAACACATATATATGGAATCTAAAAAAATGGTACTGATGAACCTAGTTGCAGGGCAGGAATAAAGACGCAGATATAGAGAAAGGATTTGAGGACCTGGGGCAGGGGGGGAAGGGGAAGCTGGGACGACGTGAGAGAGTAGCACTGATATATATACACTACCAAATGTAAAATAGATAGCTAGTGGGAAGCAGCCGCATAGCACAGGGAGATCAGCTCAGTGCTTTATGAAGACCTAGAGAGGTGGGATATGAAGGATGGGAGGGAGGCTCAAGAGGGAGGGGATATGGGGATATATGTATATGTATAGCTGATTCACTTTGTTGTACAACAGAAACTAACACAACATTGTAAAGCAATTATACTGCAATAAAGATATATTAAAAATACTTGTTTCATAAAACAATTCTCACATTTTCTATGAACTATAAACTGATATTTTTTCATTTTATCCTATTTGGTTTTATTTTTAAGCACTGTCATGATCCGCTGAATTGTTTTGCAACCCACCAATGGGTCACACCACCTGCAGTCTGCAAAACTCTGCTCTAGATCAATCGAAGTCTGTGCTCTGGGGAGTGGGGATAGCGCTGTCACAGTAGCTGTTTTGCATTCATCAGCACTGACGTTACATGGAATTTGCCAGTAAATAACATAAAGACCAAAAAAAGATGCTATCACAAACCTGTCAAGGGCAGCATGACAGGTTTGCCTGCCTCAACCTGCCTGGTGCCAGGTGTTTCAGGAAATTTCAGATGGCTCCCTGTCTTTCTTGATGTAGGAAACATGAATTTTATTTGAACTGAGCAGAATTCAGAGCAAAGAGAGAATTTAAAGCAACTGCAAGGCTCAACCGGAAACCTCAAGTTTGGCAGTTTCAAAGGAGACTTTAGACCATTTGCATTATAGCCATGCTCACCACCAGCTGAGGTATTTGAAAAGCGTGATCATTTCAAATAGTAACCTCCTGATACAGCTCAGCTAAATATCAAAGAGAGACCAGACCATGGTTGGCTTAAAAAAAACAAAAAACAAAACAAAGCAACAACAAAAACCAACAAACCGATTCACTATGACTGGAGAATAATGAAATGCCTGGTACTTTTATCTGATTGAGGCTAGCCTTATACTCGTTGCCTGTAGTTCAGGGAACATGACTGGCTTCTGGAAAACAGGACCTAGGAGAAACTTGCCTTTGTCCTTTCCCATTGTCCATTTCCCTCTTGTCACTTTCCTCTGGAGTTCCTGTCTTGCCTTCTTAACTAGATCTTAAAAATGCGATGGGAGATGGGGAGAAATTTGAAATCCTATTAAATGGCTTCAGGGTGATTCCTATTTTAATATTCTCCTCTTCACCCCTACTTTCCCCCTAATGCATGTGGATAATTGGGATCCTTTTGCTTCTTTCTCTCCTAAACTTCAGTTCAGTTTAGAAGACACCTAATTGTGCACATTGCTTGAGCCAGATCTCAGGGACACAGTGGTTAATGAGACAGGAACCTGATCTTAAGGAACCTAGGATAGCATTAGGCCCCTCAAGGAGGTTCAAGGAGGTGAGATTCCCCCTCAAGGAGGTTCAGGGAGGTGAGATGCGCCGAGTTCTTTGTTAGCTGTGAAATTATTGATAATCGGAATAATGTTAGCAATTAATCATTCCTCACAGGCACAGCCATCCTCTATGTAGCAGGATTATGGTCCACAAGCAGAAGCTTCTTACTTCCAAAGTCCCAGCTCTTTTATGTTTCAGGTAGAAAAAGGTAAAAACTCTTAGTAACTGTGTGAGAGGTGGGGGGGAAATATATTAACTGATGATAAAACACATGTAAAGAAATACTTCAGAAAAAAGGATTCCAGGATATCCTAGATTCTAAGAAATTTTATTTTCTTATCTAAAATGGTCTTTTTAAAATACCTTGAAATACGCCATAATGTATTCATATTATATTTTGAGCTTTCAAGGTATTCACTAATTTTTACAGTGATTAGTTTTTCTGATTATAGAAGAGTTAAACATGCTTATTTTTAGAGAGAATCTTTTTTTAAAATTAATTAATTTATTTATTTTTGGCTGCATTGGGTCTTCGTTGCTGCGCGCGGGCTTTCTCCAGTTGTGGCGAGCAGGGGCTACTCTTTGCTGCGGGGCTTCTTATTGCGGTGGCTTCTCTTGTGGAGCACAGGCTCTAGGCGTGCGGGCTTAGTAGTTGTGGCACGCAGCCTCAGTAGCTGTGGCACGCAGGCTCTAGAGCGCAGGCTCAGTAGTTGTGGCGCACGGGCTTAGTTGCTCCGCGGCATGTGGGATCTTCCCAGACCAGAGATCAAACCCATGTCCCCTACATTGACAGGCGGATTCTTAACCACTGCGCCACCAGGGAGGTCCCAACTTTATTCAAAACTTTAAGTAATAATGATAGATAGAAGGTAAAATTTCCCCCAAATCTCATCTTCCTTCATCCCCAACAACCGTTATTAACATTTCAGTGTATGCTTCTCTAGTCTTTATGCTACAAATTAACATGCAAGCATACATACACTTTGGACAAAAATAGGATGTATTTTATGTATAATGTATATATGCTTAAGTATAAGGCATATAAGTGTATATGTAATGTAACATTTTAAAAGATTATAGCTGCTATATATATATATATATGTATATATGATAATTTTTAAAAAAACATTTCAGTATATTATGGGCATCTTTCCATATAAGCCTACTTTATTGTTTTAGCAGTAGCTTAACATTCCGTTCATTGTGTGGCTATACAATTAAATGGTTTCCAGTTTTTAACTCTTAATAACAATGCTACAGCTAACAACTTTAAACATTACTTATTTGTACAAATATAAGCATAGAGTAAATTCTTGGAATTGAGGTTATTTACTCGAAGAGTACAAACACAATATGCCAGATTACTCTTCCTCCAACAGGATATACGCGTTTCTCTACAACCATGAAACGCTATGTGTGTTACAGATTTTATTTTATTAAAAAACTTTCTTTTTTTCTCTTTTTTTGCATATGCGGGCCTCTCACTGTTGTGGCCTCTCCCGTTGCGGAGCACATGCTCCGGACGAGCAGGCTCAGCGGCCGTGGCTCACGGGCCCAGCCACTCTGCAGCATGTGGCATCTTCCCGGACTGGGGCACGAGCCTGTGTACCCTGCATCGGCAGGCGGACTCTCAACCACGGCGCCACCAGGGAAGCCCTGAACCTTCTTTTTTAAAAAAATGTATTTTTAAAATTTATTTATTTTTGGCTGCATTGGGTCTCCATTGCTGCGCGCGGGCTTTCTCTAGTTGCGGCGAGCGGGGGCTACTCTTAGTTGCCGTGCGTGGGCTTCTCATTATGGTGGCTTCTCTTGTTGTGGAGCACGTGCTCTAGGCACGCGGGTTTCAGTAGTTGTGGCGCACGGGCTTAGCTGCTCCACGGCATGTGGGATCTTCCCGGACCAGGGCTTGAACCTGTATCCCCTGCATTTGCAGGCGGATTCTTAACCACTGCGCCACCAGGGAAGCCCATGTTATAGATTTTAAATCTTTACCAATCTAATGATGGGAAAAATGAATCCTGATTGTTAAATTAAAACAATTGAATATTCAAGATTGCTATTGAGTTTGATCATCTATTCCCATGTGTATTAGCCACTTGCTTTTTTTTCATTTTTTTGTTGAGATATAATTCACATACCATAAAATTCACCATTTTAAAGTATATATTTCAGTGCTGTTTAGTATATTCACAAGATAGTACAACCACCACCTCTGTCTAGTTCCAAGACATTCTGGATATTTCCTATAAATGGAATCAAGTAATATGTGGACTTTTGTGACTAGTTTCTTTCACTTAGCGTAATGTTTTCAAGGTTCATCCATGTTGTAGCAGGTATCAGTGCCTTCTTTTTATTTTGAATAATATTCCATAGTATGGATATACCAAATTTTGTTTATCCATTCATCAATTGATGAACATTTGGGCTGTTTCCACTTTTTGCCTATTATGAATAATGTTGCTATATACATTTGTGTACAAGTTTTTGTATGAACATATATTTTCAATTATCTTGAGTATATACCTAGGAATAGAATTGCTGGGTCATATGGTAACTCTATATTTAACTTTTTGAGGAACTGCCAAGCTGTTTTCCACAGTGGCTGTACCATTTGCATTCTAGTCAGCAGTGCACAAGGGTTCCAATTCTACACATCTTTACCAGTATTTTTTATCATCCTTTTTTTCCCCAAATTATAACCATCCTAGTACATGTGAAGAGGTATCTCATCATAGTTTTGATTTGCATTTCCCTAGTGACTACTGAGATTGAACAGCTTTTCATGTGCTTATTGACCATTTGTATATCTTCTTTGAAGAAATATCTATTCAAATGCTTTGCCCATTTAAAATTTATTTGTTCATTTTTAAAGTTTTAAACTTTTAATCGTTAACTTGTAAGTTTTCTTTACATATTCTAGGTACTACTAATCCCTTATTATATGATTTGCAAATATTTTCTCCCATTCTGTGACTTGTCTCTTCACTTTCTTGATAGTGTTCTTTGGTGCAAAAAAGTTTCTAATTTTGAAAAAGTCCTCTTTATTTTTTCTTTGGTTGCTGTGCTTTTGGCGTCACATCTAAGGAAATCTTGCCTAATCCAAAGTCACAAGGATTTACATTTATGTTTTCTTCTAGGGGTTTTATAGTTTTAGCTCTTACATTGAGAGCTTTGATCTGTTTTGAGTTAACATTTGTATATGTTGTGAGGTAGGGGACCAAATTTATTCTTTTGTATGTCAAAATCCAGTTATCTCGGCACCCACTTGCCTTTTTTTTAACCCTATAAAATTTCTATTTATACCTTTTCCCCATTTTTTCCTTACTGGGTTGTTTTGGGCATTTTCATGAATTTGTAAGGGTTGTCTGTATAGTAAGAAAATTAGCATTTGCCATATTAATTATAGATATTTTTCTCAATTGATGATTTATCTGTTAAGTTTGCTTATGGTAGGTTTGGTTTGTTGGTTGTTTTTAAACTCCTTTGTTGGATTTTTAGCCATGCAGATGTTTTAAATTTGGGGTCATCGAATTTACCAGTGTCTATGTTTAGGGCTTCTGGTTTCCCTGTCAAGCTTTCCTCTATGGAATTTCTTCCGAAGTGGTAATAAAATACCGAAGTGATAGACATCAACATCATTAGAAGTACGCAAGTGACAACCGAAGCTGTGAGGGTGAGTGAGTTCTCTGGGAGAAGGTGCACAGAGACAGAAGGGATGAGGGCCAAGTACTGGGCCTTTGGGAATATCCAGACCAGAGGTGGAGGGAGAAGATGAGAAAGCAAAGAAAATCCAGAAGAAACAAATGAATGAGGCGGAGGGGAAAGGAGATGATATGGACTACTAACCAACAGAGGCAAGCAGGGATTTACTGAGTGCCGGCTACAGCAGTAGTCCCAGGAGAGCTGTGGGATATCAGATGGCCAGGTCCATGGACAAGTGTACATGGAGATAAAGGAGACAGCTTGTTTAGGAAGTGTGGCAATGAAAAGACAGATAATTAGAGGGGGCAAAAGGGTCTAACAAAGATTTATTTTCTCTCCAAAAAGAGAAAAATGGGGGAATTTTGCCATGATTTACGGTTAAGAACAGGAGAGTTTTGCTGATAAAAATAAGGATTTAGGAAGCTTAGTTAATTCTCATGATGCTGGGGGTTTAGATCCTAAGAAATTTTGAAAGCTCTATGAACAGAAGCTGGAAGGGAAAAAAAGCCAAGCATTTAAGTGAGTTAATATAGGTAAATTGCTTCTAACAGTACATGTGTAAGTTTTGGTCTCTGGGAAGCAGACACTAAAATGGGATTAGGAATGCAAAAGATTATTGGGTGTAATGCCTTTAAAAGATAAAAGGAAAAGGAGGCAAGGTTAGGCAGGGAAAGCCTTGAGACCAATATGCAGATCTGACAGCACCTCTGCCAACCCATAGGGGAACTCTGGGGTAAGACTTTCCATTAAAGGAGTCCTGGGCTAGGGAGCAAGGGCCTGGCCCCAAACAATATGTCAGGGGGTGATAAGTGCTAAGGATGTAGGGAGGGCTGTGGAGGGTGGACGGGCTTGCAAATTTAAAAAGAGGCAAAGAGGTGAGTGTGGTGAGTGTGGAGTGTTGGGGAAGATGGGAGAGGGGACAGGGAGTGTAGATTAATAATTGATGAGATCTGAGAGGATGGGAGTGGGAAGGGAACACCATGTAGAGTCACTGTAAGAATTTGGCTTTTATATAAGGGAAATGAGAAAACAATTACAGGGGTTTGAGCAGGGGAGTGACATGATCTAACTAATGTCTTGCAAGGATTGTGGTTGCTCCTTTAAGAATAGACTGAGGTAGTGCAGGCATGGAAGCAGTGAGATGATGGGCCAGGGTGGTGGCAGTGGAGATGGTGCGAGATGGTCAGATTCTAGATACGAGTAGAG
The DNA here is from genome assembly GCF_005190385.1 of Monodon monoceros. Lineage (NCBI taxonomy): Eukaryota > Metazoa > Chordata > Mammalia > Artiodactyla > Monodontidae > Monodon > Monodon monoceros. The sequence continues at coordinate 81,378,028 of NW_021703772.1, read as the reverse complement.
CCAATAAGATTTTATGATGGATTAGACATGGAATGTGAGCAAAAAAGAGGCATTAGGGATAAATCTATGTGTATTAGTTCTCTACTGCTCTGTAACACATTACCTCCAAACTTACAGAACTGTGAGGTAGTGAGGGTTGTTTTAAACTGCTAAATTAGGGATTATTTTTTATGGCAGCAATGGAAAATGAATAAACCTTCCCAGGAAGCTTATCTTTGAATAACCCTCGTAAGGAAATGTCTCCTTATTTATTGCACTAAAATCTGTCACTCTATTCCTTCCACCATTAGACCTAACTTTATTTCTTGGAGCCATGTAGACAGCCCATCCTATCTTAGAATACAGCCCATTTGAACCTTCCCTTCTTTGGACCAAAGATTCCCTGTGCATTCTCCACCCTGGTTACTTTTCTTTAATGTAGTGTTTTGTTTAGGTCCCTGGATTTACATTCTAGATAAAAGGGACTTTACTATAACAACAATATGTTTGAAAAGTCTTTGCCAATTTGGAGTATCTTATTCTTCCATTATAAAAGAGAATGTTTCCATCTGTATTACCAAAGATAAACATTATTTTCTGGACCATCGACAATTTTATTGTCCATAATAGAAAAGCATCATTTAGAATGACCTGGAATCGAGGAAAATGAAGTAGAAAATTGTCAGGAAACTTTCAGAAGTATGAATTTGCATGAACATTATGGATTGTGATACTTAATTAGGATTAAAATTCAATGCTTAGGTAGCTAACAGAAATTTCCCCAAGTGAAGTAAGCTCAGTGAAGAACAGCAGCATCTGGGAATTAAGATGTTGTATTTCATCTATCCAGCTGGGCATCTGACAGGAATAAGTCTCCTTCCTTGGTTCTTGCAACACAGGGCAGTACCAAGAGCTTTGCCAACACATCAGGGAAGACAGGTGGGGCTGATTATTGGTATGATCTTCAGCTGAGAGCTCTTAAAATCTCCCGGCAGCATGATTCATGGCCAACCAGAACAAAAATGGATAAAATGAGAGGGGAAAAAAACCCCTTAAGATTGAAAAAACAGAAACCTACAAGGGAGAACAACATCTGAATGATCATTAAAATGATTAACTATCCCATAAAAAGGTGACTTTAAAGATAAAATGATATGAGGGAAGCAAGGCCATTGGGAATACTTTGGAAAGTGACCAAGAAAAACTAGATCTGATAACTCATAAGAGTGGGTTCTTGTTTGGTTTGTATTACAATTGCAGTTTCCAGTTTCATGCGTATATGGGCATTTTCCTCAATTAAATTTTCAGCTCTTTTGGAAGAATGGCTATGTCTTATGTTTGCTTTGAATAAGATAAATAGCAAGTACTTCAAAAATACTCAATTAATTGAACTGAATCAAGTTGGCTGTTTGTTGACTGGCTGAATAACAAATGAAGACATTGTTGTTCTAATTAGAATACAGATCTCTTGGGAGAAAGCTAGATTGAGTCCAAAGAAACCATATGTTCCTGATTCTTCCATCCTTCCTCCTTAAATAATCCACTACTCGGTGGTGTTTTTAAAATTATGATCCAAGGATTTCTGCATTAGAATTGCCTGGAGATACTTGTTAACAATGAAAAATTCCACATCCTACTGCCCAGGTTAGACCCACTGAATCAGAATCTGGAAGGGAGAGGTATTTGTGTTTTTCTAAAACTGAAGTATAATTTATATACAATAAATGCATATATTTTAAGTATATCATTCAATGGGATTTGAAAAATATGTATACCCTATATAACCACCACCCCAACCAAGACTTCTATCATTCCAGAAAGTTTCCTTAGGCCCCTTTCCAGTCAAGTACCCCACGGCTCTGAAGCAACCACTGTTCTCATTTCTATCACACCACATATACTTTTTTTAAATAGATCTTTATTGAGTATAATTGTTTCACAATACTGTATTAGTTTCTGTTACACAACAAAGCGAATCAGCCATATGCATACACATGTCCTCATATCCCCTCCCTCTGGAGCCTCCCTGCCATCCTCCCTATCCCACCCCTCTAGATCATCTCAAAGCACTGAGCTGATCTCCCTGTGCTATGCTGCTGCTTCCCACCAGCCAACTATTTTACATTCGGTCGTGTATATATGTCGATGCTACTCTCACTTCACCCCAGCTTTGCCCTCCCACCCTGTGTCATCAAGTCCATTCTCTATGTCTACCTTTTTATTCCTGCCCTGCAACTAGGTTCATCCAACTCCATTTTTCTTTCTCAAGATTGCTTTGGCTATTCGGGGTTTTTTGTATTTCCATACAAATTGTAAGATTTTTTGTTCTAATTCTGTGAAGAATGCCATTGGTAGTTTGATAAGGATTGCATTGAATCTGTAGATTGCTTTGGGCAGTATAGTCATTTTCACAATATTGATTCTTCCGATCCAAGAACATGGTATATTTCTCCATCTGTTTATGTCATCTTTGATTTTTTTCATCAGTGTTTTATAGTTTTCTGAGTACAAGTCTTTCGCCTCCTTAGGCAAGTTTATTCCTAGGTTTTTTATTCTTTTTGTTGCAGTGGCAAATGGGAGTGTTTCCTTAATTTCTCTTTCTGATTTTTCGTTGTTGTTGTATAGGAATGCCAGAGATTTCTGTGCATTAATTTTGTATCCTGCAACCTTACCAAATTCATTGATTAGTTCTAGTAGTTTTCTGGTGGCATCTTTAGGATTTTCTATGTATAGTGTCATGTCAACGGCAAACTGTGACAGTTTTACTTCTTCTTTTCCAATTTATATTCCTTATATTTCTTTTTCTTCTCTGATTGCTGTGGCTAGGACTTCCAAAACTATGTTGAATACGAGCAGCGAGAGTGGACATCCTTGTCTTGTTCCTGATTTAGTGGAAATGCTTAGCCAGACTCATCAAGAAATGAAGGGAGAGGATGCAAATCAATAAAATTAGAAATGAAAAAGGACAAATCACAACTGACACTGCAGAAATACAAAGCAGTATAAGAGACTACTACAAACAACTATATGCCAATAAAATGGACAACCATGAAGAAATGGACAAATTCTTGGAAAGGTACAATTTTCCAAGACTGAAACAGGAAGAATTAGAAAATATAAACAGACCTATCACAAGTAATGAAATTGAAACCATAATTAAAAATCTTCCAGAACAAAAGCCCAGGACCAGATGGCTTCACAGGCGAATTCTACCAAACATTTAGAGAAGAGCTAACACCAGTCCTTCTCAAACTCCCAAATTCATTCTATAAAACCACCATCACCCTGATACCAAATCCAGAAAAAGATATCACAAAAAAAGAAAATTATAGACCAATATCACTGATGAACATAGATGCAAAACTCCTGAACAAAATACTAGCAAACAGAATCCAACAGCACATTAAAAGTATCCTACACCATGATCAAGTGGGATTTATCTCAGGGATTCAAGGATTCTTCAATATACGCAAATCAATCAATACACCACATTAACAAATTAAGGAATAAAAACCATATGATCATTCAATAGATGCAGAAAAAGCTTTTGAAAAAATTCAGCACCCATTTATGATAAAAGCTCTACAGAAAATGGGCATAGAGGGAACCTACCTCAACATACTACAGGCCATATATGACAAACCCACATATACTCTTTTGAGTCAGGCTTCTTTCACTCAACATGTTTTTTGATATTTATCCATGTTTTTACATGTGTCAATAATTAGTTCTTAGGCTTCCCTGGTGGCACAGTGGTTGAGAGTCTGCCTGCCGATGCAGGGGACACGGGTTCGTGCCCCGGTCCGGGAAGATCCCACACGCCACGGAGCGGCTGGGCCCGTGAGCCATGGCCACTGAGCCTGCAGGTCCGGAGCCTGTGCTCCACAACGGGAGAGGCCACAACAGTGAGAGGCCCGCATACTGAAAAAAAAAAAAAAAATTAGTTCTTTTTATTGCTAAGTAATATCCCATTGCAGGAATATGCTACAATTGGTTTATACATTCACCTGTTGATGGACATTTGAGTTGTGTATTCCTTTTCTAGGTAGCATAACAAATTACCACAAATATAGCAGTTTAAAACAACACACATTTATTATCTCACAATTTCCATGGGTCAGGAGTCTAGACATGGCTTAGCTGGATCCTCTGCTCAGAGTCTCACAAAACTGCATGCATGGTGTCAGCCAGGCTGCACTCCTGTCTAGAGCTCAGGGACCTCTTCCAAGCTCAGAATTCAGATCCTTGCAGTTGTGGGACTGAGGAGCTTGGCTTTTTACCGGCCATTAGCTGCCCTCTGCAGTTCTCTGCCATGTGGCCCTGTCCATAGACGGTTAACAACATGGCTGTCTGCTCCTCCAAGGCCAGCAGGAGAGGCTTCCCCTTCAGTCTACTAAAATGGAATCTTATAAAATATAACATAATTGTGGGGGTGACATTCCATTGCCTTTGCTATATTGCATAGAACAAGTCAAGATTTCACCCAGACTCTAGAAGAGGGGATTATACAAGGCTGTGGATTATCAGGAGTCACCTTACAGTGTGCCCACCAGAAGTTGTTTCTAGTTTTTAGCTATTATGTATACTAGCACCAAGTCTTTTTTTTTTTTAAATTTTTATTGGAGTATAGTTGATTTACAATGTTGTGTTACTTTCTGCTGTACAGCAAAGTGAATCAGTTATACATATACATACATCTATTCTTTTTTAGATTCTTTTCCCATAGAGGCCATTACAGAGTATTGAGTAGAGTTCCCTGTGCTATACAATAGGTCCTTATTAGTTATCTATTTTATATATAGTGGTGTGTATATGTCAGTCCCAATCTCCCAGTTTATCCCTACCCCTCTTTCCCCCGGTAACCATAAAATTGTTTTCTATATCTGTAACTCTGTTTTGTAAATAAGTTCATTTGTACCATTTTTTAAGATTCCACATATAAGCAATATCATACGATACCCATTCCTCTGTTGATGGACATTTAGGTTGCTTCCATGTCCTGGCTATTGTAACTAGAGCTGTAGTCAACATTGGGGTGCATGTATCTTTTTGAATTATGGCTTTCTCCAAGTATATGCTCAGGAGTGGGATTGCTGGATCATACAGTAGCTCTATTTTTAGTTTTTTAATGAACCTCTATACTGTTCTCCATGGTGGCTGTACCAATTTACATTCCCACCAACAGTGCAGGAAGGTTCCCTTTTCTCCACACCCTCTCTAGCATTTATTGTTTGTAGCTTTTTAATGATGGCCATTCCGACGGCTGTGAGGTTATACCTTGTAGTTTTGATTTGCTTCTCTCTAATAATTAGTGATGTTGAGCAGCTTTTCATGTGTTTGTTGGCCATCTGTATGTCTTCTTTGGAGAAATGTCTGTTTAGGTCTTCTGCCCATTTTTGGATTGGGTTGTTTGTTTTTTTGATATTGAACTGCATGAGCTTCTTGTATATTTTGGAGATTAATCCTTTGTCCGTTGCTTCATTGGCAAATATCTTCTCCCATTCTGAGGGTTGTCTTTTTGTCTTATTTATGGTTTCCTTTGCTGTGCAAAAGCTTTGAGATTTCATTAGGTCCCATTTGTTTATATTTCCATTTCTCTAGGAGATGGGTCAAAAAAAGATCTTGCTGCAATTTATATCAGAGAGTGTTCTGTCTATGTTTTCCCCCAAGAGTTTTATAATATCCAGCCTTACATTTAGGTGTTTAACCCATTTTGAGTTGATTTTTGTGTATGGTGTTAGGGAGTGTTCTAATTTTATTCTTTTACATGTAGCTGTTCAGTTTTCCCAGCAACACTCATTGAAGAGGTTGTCTATTCCCCAACTAGTACACAAGTCTTTATGTGAACATATGCTTTCACTTCTCTTGGGTAAATTCCTAGGACTGGACTTGCTTGATCACAGAGTAGGTGTATGTTTAACCTTATAAGAAAATGCCAAACAGCTTTTCAAAAAGACTACAGTTTTATGCTCCCATCAACAATGTAATGAGAGTTCCAGCTGCTCCCCTTTTTCACGTATATTTGCTGTTGTCTCTCTTTGTCATTTTAGCCACTTTCTACTGGATGTGAAATCTGCATTTTTAATGAGCTCTGTGGGTGATTCTTACACATACTCATCCACTGCTTTAAAGACGTGAGTCATGGAGAATCAGTTCAAGCCTAGTTAGTTACAGTTTTTTCAGAAGTCAGTCCCCAATCCTAACTGATCAACTGAATCACGGGCAACATTTGTTAAAAACAGATTCCAAGCCCTACTTCAGACCTCTGGAATCAGCATCTACAGGACTATAATTTGGGAAACTGTATTTTCCAAAAAACCTTCTAAGTGATCCTTTGCCCTGCTGGGGTTGGGAACCACTTCCCTCACTGTTTCCAGGCACAAAGTTGTCTTTGGTGTGCTACTCACACAGAGAAACAAATGTGAAGTGGATCTAGGACTCTAAGAGGACACCTTAGCACTCCTTGCATTAATAAAGTCCGTTAGCACACCAACGGGCTTATTTGCTTCGACTATCTTCTTATGTTAATGTCACAGCTTCACAGGAGAAAAGAATTTGGGAAATTGTAGCTCAGATGTTTGGCTTTACTAACAAGGCATTTCTTACCTGAATAACTTTTGTTTATTTATTTTTGGCTGCATTGGGTCTTTGTTGCTGTGCGCGGGCTTTCTCTAGTTGAGGCGAGCAGGGACTACTCTTCGTTGCAGTGTGTGGGGTTCTCACTGTGGTGGCTTCTCTTGTTGCAGAGTGTGGGCTCTAGGCATGTCAGCTTCAGTAGTAGTGGCACATGGGCTCAGTAGTTGTGGCTCATGGGCTCTAGAGCACAGGCTCTGTAGTTGTGGCACACGGGTTTAGTTGCTCTGCAGCATGTGGGATCTTCCCGGACCAGAGCTTGAACCCGTGTCCCCTGCATTGGCAGGTTCTTAACCACTGCACCACCAGGGAAGCCCTTGAGAAACTTTTATCTCCAAGTGTAACTCTGTACTCTCAAGTAGCAACATTTTCAGGAAGACCTTAGTTTCTTTAAGAAGTAACTCTTTGAAAGATACTTTCTGTGCTGGTGAACACTGGATGTGAGCCAGGGAGGAAGACAGAGCACCCAGAAAGCAGTTGCAATCTGGGTGCAAAGAGCTGAGAGAAGGAAAGGGCAGGGCCCTCTGGGGGCACGCAGCAGGGGCACCCCACCTGAGGAGGGGATGACAAAGACTCCTACAAGTTTCTTCTTCTCTAACCATCATTTTTTAAAAACCATGCTCATATGAATAGATGCAACTGAACTCTTCTCTGACCAGCAGTCTTTTCCCCTCAGGCCAAACCTAGGGTAGTCATGTGTCAGGAGTGAGAGCATGGAGGAGGGCTGCTAGCTGCCTCCATGCCACTGGAGTTGAGAGCAACAGAGGGAGGGACAGAGGACAGGGCATGTGACCAGTCACACATGCCAATGTGGCGGTAAGTAGTTGATGGAATGTAGCCCAGGAACGAGGGGACCTCTTGTTGTGCTGCTGACTGCTGTGTTTGGGAGTCACATACCTCTGCTTCTTACACAGGGAAAAAAGCAAAATAAAATGGCGTCTCAACAACCTATATATACAGGGTGTCTGAAAAGTCTGGGCACATAGAATAAACATATTTTTAAACAGGGTGCTACTGCATTTTCAAATAATATGCTCATACTATTTTTCTTTAACCTCCAGACACATTTTCAGGTAAAATTTTTCTAAATTTCAGTACACTGCAGAGCATTCACAAAGTCTAGAAACACAGAGAAAATAAGTACTTCTTGTACTTTTTCAGGTGAACAATTGGACTCATAGCTTTAAAGTTAGGAGTTCTTCACCTGAAAAGGGGTCTGGAGATGGAAGAACACACTGAGCACAGCATTGGAAAATATAACCAACATGCTGTTTAAAAATAACCTGGGGGCGGAGTCAAGATGGCGTACTAGGAGGATGTGGAATTCACGTCTCCTCACAACTAGGGCACCTACAGGCACTGTTGAGGGACCACAGACACCAAAGGGGACGGGAGGAACCTGCAGCAACTGGTAGTTTCAATTATACTTTTATTTTTCCTAATATATTTTTTTATCTTTCAAATTTTATTTTGTTTTTCATTCATTGATATCGTACTGCTCCTTTTGTCTTTCTTTCTTCCTTTTTTTTTTTTTTTTTTTACTGCGCCATGAAGCTTGAGGGATCTAGGTTCCCAAGCCAGTGGTCGCACCTGAGCTCCTATGGTGGGAGCTCTGAGTCCAAACCGCTGGACTAACAGAGAACCTCAGACTCCAGGGAATGTCAATCAGAGTGAGGCCTCCCAGAGGTCCTCATCTCAGCACCAAGACCCAGCTCTATCCAACTGCCTGCAAACTCCAGTGCTGGACGTCTCAGGCCAAACAACCAGTAAGACAGGAATACAGCACCACCCATCAAAAACAAAAAACAAAAAACAATGAAATGACAAAATTTTGTAACAGACGAAGGAGCAAGGTAAAAGCCTACAAGAAGAAATAAAGATGAAATAGGCAACCTACTTGAAAAAGAATTCAGAGTAATGATAGTAAAGATGATCCAAAATCTCGGAAACAGAATGGAGAAAATACAAGGTACATTTAACAAGGATCTAGAAGAACTAAAGTGCAAACAACAGAGATGAGCAACACAATTACTGAAATTAAAAGTACTCTGGAAGGAATCAATAACAGAATAACTGAGGCAGAAGAACGGATAAGTGAGCTGGAAGATAAAATGGTGGAAATAACTGCCAGGGAGCAGAATAAAGAAAAAAGAATGAAAAAACTGAGGACAGTCTCAGAGACCTCTGGGACAACATTAAACTCACCAACATTCAAATTATAGGGATCCCAGAAGAAGAAGAGAAAGAGAAAGGGACTGAGAAAATATTTGAAGAGATTATAGTTGAAAACTTCCCTAACATGGGAAAGGAAATAGTCAATCAAGTCCAGGAGGCACAGAGAGTACTATACAGGATAAACCCAAAGAGAAAGACACCAAGACATATTAAACAAACTACCAAAAATTAAATACAAAGAAAAAATATTGAAAGCAGCAAAGGAATAAAACAAATAACATGCAAGGAATTCCCATAAGGTTAACAGCTGATTTTTCAGCAGAAACTCTGCAAGCCAGAAGGGAGTGGCAAGACATATTTAAAGTGATGAAAGGGAAAAACCTACAACCAAGATTACTCTACCCAGCAAGGATCTCATTCAGATCTGAGGGAGAAATTAAAACCTTTACAGACAATCAAAAGGTAAGAGAATTCAGCACCACCAAACCAGCTTTACAAGAAATGTTAAAGGAACTTCTAGGTAGGAAAAACAAAAGAAGGAAAAGACCTACAAAAACAAACCCAAAACAATTAAGAAAATGGTAATAGGAACATACATATCGATAATTACCTTAAATGTAAATGGATTAAATGCTCCAACCAAAAGACATAGACTGACTTAATGGATACAAAAACAAGACCCATACATATGCTGTCTACAAGAGAGCACTTCAGACCTAGGACACATACAGACTGAAAGTGAAGGGATGGAAGAAGATATTCCATACAAATGGAAATCAAAAGAAAGCTAGAGTAGCAATTCTCATATCAGACAAGATAGACTTTAAAATAAAGAGCATTACAAGAGACAAAGAAGGACACTACATAATGATCAAGGGATCAGTCCAAGAAGAAGGTATAACAATTGTAAATATTTATGCTTCCAACATAGGAGCACCTCGATACATAAGGCAAATGCTAACAGCCATAAAAGGGGAAATCAACAGTAACACAATCATAGTAGGGGACTTTACCAGTGGACAGATCATCCAAAATGAAAATAAATAAGAAAACACAAGCCTTAAATGATACATTAAACAAGATGGACTTAATTGATAGTTATAGGATATTCCATCCAAAATCAACAGAATACACTTTCTTCTCAAATGCTCATGAAACATTCTCCAGGATAGATCATATCTTGGGTCACAAATCAAGCCTTGGTAAATTTAAGAAAATTGAAATCATATCAAGTATCTTTTCTGACCACAATGCTATGAGACTAGATATCAATTACAGGAAAAAAAACTGTAAAAAATATAAACTCATGGAGGCTAAACAATATGCTACTAAATAACCAAGAGATCACTGAAGAAATCAAAGAGGAAATCAAAATATACCTAGAAACAAATGACAATGGAAACAGGACAACCCAAAACCAATGGGATGCAGCAAAAGCAGTTCTAAGAGGGAAGTTTATATAAATACAATCCTACCTCAAGAAACAAGAAAAATCTCAAATAAACAACCTAAACTTACACCTAAAGCAATTAGAGAAAGAAGAACAAAAACACCCCAAAGTTAGCAGAAGGAAAGAAATCATAAAAATCAGATCAGAAATAAATGAAAAAGAAACAATAGCAAAGATCAATAAAACTAAAAGCTGTTTCTTTGAGAAGATAAAGAAAAAATGATAAACAATTAGCCAGACTCATCAAGAAAAGATAAAGAGAAAATGATAAACAGTTAGCCAGACTCATCAAGAAATAAAGGGAGAAGACTCAAATCAACAGAATTAGAAATGAAAAAGGAGAAGTAACAATGGGTACTGCAGAAATACAAAGGATCATGAGAGACTACTACAAGCAACTATATGCCAATAAAATGGACAACCTGGAAGAAATGGACAAATTCTTAGAAAAGCACAACCTTCCAAGACTGAGCCAGGAAGAAATAGAAAATATAAACAGACCAATTACAAGCACTGATATTGAAACTGTGATTAAAAATCTTCCAACAAACAAAAGCTCACGACCAGATGCCTTCACAGGTGAATTCTATCAAACATTTAGAGAAGAGCTAACACCTATCCTTCTCAAACTCTTCCAAAATATAGCAGAGGGAGGAACACTCCCAAACTCATTCTACGAGGCCACCATCACCCTGATACCAAAACCAGACAAAGATGTCACAAAAAAGAAAACTACAGGCCAATAACTCTGATGAACATAGATGCAAAAATCTTCAACAAAATACTAGCAAACAGAATCCAACAGCACACTAAAAGGATCATACAACATGATCAAGTGGGGTTTATCCCAGGAATGCAAGGATTCTTCAATATGTGCAAATCAATCAATGTGATACACCATATTAACAAATTGCAGGATAAAAACCATATGATCATCTCAATAGATGCACAGAAAGCTTTTGACAAAATTCAACATCCATTTATGATAAAAACGCTCCAGAAAGTAGGCATAGAGGGAACCTACCTCAACATAATAAAGGCCATATCTGACAAACCCACAGCTAAGATTGTTCTCAATGGTGAAAAACTGAAAGCATTTCCTCTAAGATCAGGAACAAGACAAGGTTGCCCACTCTCACCACTATTATTCAACATATTTTGGAAGTTTCAGCCATGACAATCAGAGAAGAAAAAGAAATTAAAGGAATCTAAATTGGAAAAGAAGAAGTAATACTGTCACTGTTTGCAGATGACATGATAGTATACATAGAGAGTCCTAAAGATGCTACCAGAAAACTACTAGAGCTAATCAATGAATTTTGTAGAGTAGCAGGATACAAAATTAATGCACAGAAATCTCTTGCACTCCTATACACTAATGATAAAAAATCTGAAAGAGAAATTAACGAAACACTCCCATTTATCATTGCAACAAAAAGAATAAAATACCTAGGAATAAACATACCTAAGGAGACAAAAGACCTGTATGCAGAAAACTGTAAGACACTGATGAAAGAAATTAAAGATGATACAAACAGATGGAGAGATATACAATGTGCTGGATTGGAAAAATCAACATTGTGAAAATGAGTATACTACCCAAAGCAGTCTACAGATTCAGTGCAATCCCTATCAAACTACCAATGACATTTTTCACAGAACTAGAACAAAAAATTTTACAATTTGTATGGAAACACAAAAGTCCCTGAATAGCCAAAACAATCTTGAGAAAGAAAAACGGAGCTGGAGGAATCAGGTTCCCTGACTTCAGACTATACTACAAAGCTACAGTAATCAAGACAATATGGTACTGGCACAAAAACAGAAATACAGATAAATGGAACAGGATAGAAAGCCCAGAGATAAACCCACGCACATATGGTCACCTTATCTTTGATAAAGGAGGCAAGAGTATACAATGGAGAAAAGACAGTGTCTTCAATAACTGGTGTTGTGAAAACTGGACAGCTACATGTAAAAGAATGAAATTAGAACACTTCCTAACATCATACACAAAAATAAACTCAAAATAGATTTAAGACCTAAATGTAAGGCTAAAAAGTATAAAACTCTTAGAGGAAAACATAGGCAGAATACTCTATGACATAAATCACAAAAGATCCTTTTTGACCCACCTCCTAGAGAAATGGAAATAAAAACAAAAATAAACAAATGGGACCTAATGAAACTTAAAAGCTTTTGCACAGCAAAGGAAACCATAAACAAGATGAAAAGACAACCCTCAGAATGGGAGAAAATATTGGCAAACGAAGCAACTGACAAACGATTAATCTCCAAAATTTACAAGCAGCTCATGCAGTTCAATATCAAAAAAACAAACAACCCAATCCAAAAATGGGCAGAAGACCTAAATAGACATTTCTCCAAAGATATACAGATTGCCAACAAACACATGAAAAGATGCTCAAGATTGCTCATCATTAGAGAAATGCAAATCAAAACTACAATGAGGTATCACCTCACACCAGCCAGAATGGCCATCATCAAAAAATCTACAACAAATAAATGCTGGAGAGGGTGTGGAGAAAAGGGAACCCTCTTGCACTGTTCGTGGGAATGTAAATTGATACAGCCACTATGGAGAACAGTATGGAGGTTCCTTAAAAACTAAAAAGAGAACTATCATATGACCCAGCAATCCCACTACTGGGCATATACCCTGAGAAAACCATAATTCAAAAAGAGTCATGTACCACAATGTTCATTGCAGCTCTATTTACAATAGCCAGGGCATGGAAGCAACATAGGTGTCTATTGACAGATGAATGGATAAAGAAGATGTGGCACATATATACAGTGGAATATTACTCAGCCATAAAAGGAAACGAAATTGAGTTATTTGTAGTGAGGTGGATGGACCTAGAGTCTGTCATACAGAGTGAAGTAAGTGAGGAAGAGAAAAACAAATACCGTATGCTAACACATATATATGGAATCTAAAAAAAAAAATGGTTCTGATGAACCTAGGGGCAGGACAGGAATAAAGACACAGATGTAGAGAATGGACTTAAGGACATGGGGAGGGGGAAGGGTAAGCTGGAACGAAGTGAGAGAGTAGCATGGACATATATACACTACCAAATGTAAAATAGCTAGCTAGTGGGAAGCAGCCGCATAGCACAGGGAGACCAGCTTGGTGCTTTGTGACCACATAGAGGGGTGGGATAGGGAGGGTGGGAGGGAGCCTCAAGAGGGAGGGCATGTGGGGATATACATATGCATATAGCTGATTCACTTTGTTATACAGCAGAAACTAACACAACATTGTAAAGCAATTATACTCCAATAAAGATGTTAAAAATTAAATAAATAAATAAATAAATAAACAATCTGTACCCTGTTGCCCAGCTTTTCAAATGCACTGGACCCTATCTCATTTAAATCTCAAAGCAAGGGAGGATCTGGTTTCAGGGAGGTCACCGAACTTGCCCAAGGTCCCCGAAACCTCAGGGGCAGAGCCAGGATTTAAAGCTCACCCGTTTGAGGCCCAAGCCCACCTGTTTCTCCTTCAGGGCATCACCTCCGAGCTCTGACCCCCATACAGGGTTGTTTTGAGACCATGTGCTTTCCTGATACCTTGAGTGCAGCCTTTTTCTATTACATCATCAGCCCAGCTCTTAACATCGTGGGCTTCAGGAAGGAACTTTTTGACACACCAGTGAAAGTGATGGACCCTTTCCCCAAACAACTGAAATTTTGCATTCAAGTTCAAGGCATGTGCAAGACCCCTGAAGGCCATCCCTGGTCTCTCTTAGGGATCATGGTCACAGGTAAAGAACCAGTTCTTTTATCTGTAAAATTCTTAATGTCAGAGATCAAGGCCTCTGTTTTTCTACCTCCATCTAACTACAGGGCTGGTACTCAGTGGAGCTCTGGAAATGTTTGTTCTCATGTGAAAATGTTTTAGAAACTGTTGGAGGAAATGTAAGGAGTAAGTGAAGCAGAGAATAAAGAGGAAAAAAACTCTTCCAATAACAGTGATATTATAGATATTATAAGGCTCAAGGAATGATGGTTCCCTTCCCTTTCAACAGAGTCCACATGATTATAAAGGCACACTCATGAGGCAGTAGCTGTCGGTCATCTGCTTCCCATCTGCACTGCAGCCAGTGTGCCCGCAGATGTGTGCCCATGCACGCACTCCAACCCTAACTGTCCCTTGGGGTGAAGGCATGGGGCAGGACAGGGACATGGGCAGAAGGTCTCTTCCATGGGCTACCCAGGAGACTTGACCACTTCATTTCCTACTTCCTGTACAAGTAGACACTGATCCATCTTTGAGGTGCTGGTCTATTTTTTATTGCTGAGAGTCAGAAAGATCTATTATCTCCGATTTCCCAGAAAAAGGTGCAATATTAAAACAACCTTCAAAGCCCTTTGAATACAGAATGTTCACTCCCTCCAAGCTCAGAAAATACGTTGAGAATGAATCAATATCCTTCAGATTTGCCTCCTGACTGTTCCTTGTCCCCATATGCCTCTCACCATCACCCCAGCATCCTCTGCCATGCCACACACCCCCCATCCTGATGGCTTTATTGTCCCTCTGGTGAGCATTTCTCACAAACAGAAACAAGCAAAGCACTCACCTCACACACAGACATCTTGCATCCTTGTGAGAGGTGCTCATTCACTAATGATATGCCTCCCTGGGGCTTCAGGGACAGGGAAGGCAAATGCAGGACTAGGGACCAAGAAATGCAATTACTGATCTCTTGGGCACAAGCAGGTTAATGAAGTGAGAATGAGCCAGCAACTAGCCCGACTCTTGGAAAGTCTTTTCCAAGCTGCATTGTTTATATCTTTAATAAATATGTTCTGCGTGGCCTCGTACCAGGTCAATTTGACAGCTGCCCCCATGAAGAGATTTCATGTGACTCAAGGAGTACATTCATTCATGCATGCAATAAACATTTTGGAGTACTCACTATGTGCTGGGTACTGTGCAAAGTCTGGTGGATGCCAGGAGCTTGTGGTCTAATGGAGACACTCCTGAGCATCTGTACTAGAGGGAAACACAGGTGGCTCAGAAGCAAGTAGGAGGAGCATTGCCTCCCACCCCCAGGCAAGGTGACTACGGCTGGGCCACCAGTTGAAGCTCTGCAGGGATTAGGCTGGAATTGTGTGGGGAGAAGTGGAAGAACTTGGAGAAGGTGGTTCTAAGCAGAAAGAACAGACTGTGTGAAGAGCCAAAGGAAGTGGTGGGCTGGATCCTGTTCATACCTATTGGAAGAGCTGACTGTGTGCCTCTCCTTGCAACCCTACATTTACCAACTGGATGCCGACAGCCTGCACTCAGTCGCAGTGGGAGGATTTACACCACAGAAATGGGCAAACACCAATTATCAGGGCTTTTTGCCTCAGAAAACCCGGTTGATGAACATTCACCAACACACCCTTGCCCAGAGGTGATAAAGAGCGTGCTGGTCTGTTGGAAACTGCCAGAAGTGCTGCCTTTCCCTGTTAATAGTGAGATTGGTTAGTTGTGACAGCTGTGGCTGGGTGGATCTTCAGAAATCAGGTCATGAAATGCCTTACCACCACGAAAAGGAGTTTGGGAGTGACGCTATCTTGCCAAGGTATTTGTAGTGGAAATCCGTTGTTTATGCTTGCCTAGCATCCATTTCTTTCTTCTGGTAAAAGCAGCGCATGCTCTAATTGGGGACAATGAACTAGTTGATAGGACATAGCTCATGACAGCCCTGATGGCAAAGGCGACAAGCTCTGATCTTCCAAGTTCTGGCCCCTGTAATCTCACATCTGTTCTTGTATTGATTGGGTGGGGAATTTCAAGTCAAAGGTCTTGCAGGTTCAACTACATCAGTGTATATCAAAATGTGGTCCTTGCACACTCACATCAGAATCACTGAGTGGTTGTTTACAGTGGTGGGCTCTAACCCAAAAAAGCTCAATCAGGATATCTGCAAAGAATCTGCATTTTTACAAGAACCAAGTGATTCTTATATACACTAAAGCTAGAGCTCTAAAGACTACAAATACTTTTTCTCTTATATATTCATCATCAACTCCATTTTATTTATTAATTCATTTATTTAACTCATATTTATTTGTGTCAGTCACTGTCTCAGGTGCTGGAGAATAAAATGGTAAACAAGATCAACCAAGTCCCTGCCCTCAAGAAGCTTACAGTCTCGGGGGGGAGGGAAAGAGAGGCAATAAATTATCTTTTAATGTAATTTCAGATAATAGGAGCTATGGAGGAAATAAAGTGATTAGGAGTTGGGGGCAAGTGGCTCAGTGGTTCCTCTATATTTGATGGTGAAGAAAGGCCATGAGGAGGCAACATTTCAATTGAGATGCATATTCTATGCCATTTGTTTTTTCACTCAGAATTCTTATTCAGGATAAAACACGCACACACACACTTTAGTCCTGTTAGACAAATCAATATTTTTTAATCCTCAATATAAATTTAAATTAAGAGGATATTTTAACTGCATACTTACACATTTATATTAGACATGTCAATCGTGGTACCCACCATTGTTAATAGGACTATTAACCATCTCCTATTATCTGCCCCATGCACTGCACCCAAGTAAGAGACCTCCAAGACTTCCCCATTTTGAGTCACATGACCCTATTCATAACTTACTACTGGCTGTATCTAAGGGCAATCGATCCTCAGGACAGCCAGCTGTATAGGAAGTGGGGAACTGAGCCATCAAACCCTCTCCCAGATCCCAGAATGAGGAAACACTTGGCCAGTGAGGCAGGGAGAAGCAAGCTCAGGGGCTGAGAGGGTGTATGGAGAGAAATTGGGAGGTACAGTTAGATCCACACATGGTCAGAGAAGTTAAGGGGAAACAGAAACTGTAAGATGAGGAAGCAAAAACTCTGAGAAAGCAGAAATAGTGAAATGGAGGCACAGGAGGGCAGAGGAGCTGAGGAAGAGCAAGTGACGGGCCACCTGTGTGAAGCTGGGCAAATTCCTCCTCCTCCTTTCACCCAACGCTACTCCAATTCCTGATCTCCCTATGGCAGGGTATTTGGATTTGGGGGGGGGGTCCCATTTTTTAAAAATTGTTATCAGTAGCAGCAGAAGCATGGCTCCCAACACACTTTTTTTTTTTTTCCCGTACGCGGGCCTCTCACTGTTGTGGCCTCTCCCGTTGCGGAGCACAGGCTCCGGACGCGCAGGCTCAGCGGCCGTGGCTCACGGGCCCAGCCGCTCCGCGGCATGTGGGATCCTCCCGGACCAGGGCACGAACCCGTGTCCCCTGCATCGGCAGGCGGACTCTCAACCACTGCGCCACCAGGGAAGCCCCCAACACACATTTTTAAAGGTAACTTGATTGTGTCTCTGTCACTGAAACTATTTATAGTCTTATTTTGAATGATGTAATCATAGCGTGATTATAGCTTACAGACACACACACAGCTTTTTTGTGCCTGCTTCCTGGATGAGAGAGAAGTGGAGTGGTTGTACACTTACTCAGACATCACTTCTGGAATATTCCACTCACACCCCCAAGTAAAGGCCATGACTCCTGAGTGCCCCTGACACATACTTGCTTACTTTTCTATGTGGGGAACAGGCTTCTTTTGTGGGTCTATGACAGCTTTAAGAGCCGTTCATTGCCATTCATTGATCCCAAATAACAAGAACACTTTGCAGTAACTCCCCTGCTTCCTGAAGTTGATTTTATCCTGATGAACTTCTTATCAGTGAGCAGTTGTTCCTTAAGAATAGTTTCCGAAAAGCCTTAAGCATTGGCTATTTCTTTAAAGAGAGAGAAAGAGAATGTATAAACGGAAAATGCATCTGATGTCAGACCCCATCACCAGTTTCTTTGACTAATATGAAAAAGATATGTTTTGCAACAGCTGAGATATTTAGCTCTGAAAATTAGCCAGTAAGGAACTACTTGGATAATGTTGAATTTTTTTTTTTTTTTACAAACCCCCCTTTGAAATAAACAAGACAGAGATTCCTTTCACTTCCATGGGAGTTTTCAGCAAAAGGAGAAAGGAGGACTTGATAAGCTCTAAACAGCCTCAGAGGCCATTCATGGACTTCCTAGCATTCTCTGTCATTTCCCAATGCTAAAGGCCCTGAATGTGGCTTCTCACTATTGGCATTGTCCCTCTCCGGCACTTGCCTGCCAGCTGAGCTCTCTGAAGCTTATAGCCTTTGGCGTATACGAAGAAGCTGCCATCAGACATGGTCACAGACACTGCAGAGAAAGAGATGAGCTGGGAACTGTGGCCGTGAGAGATGAAGCATATAGGCCTGTTTACATACCCTCCTGAATCACACTTCCTGTCTCCTGAGCCCGGAGCTCCTATAGCAGTCTGGAAAAATCCCTGCTGTGGAGCATGGAGGGAAACCATACCATCCAGCAGAGAGGTCTCTGCCTCTGCCTCCAGAAACAAGATCTACACTGCTGACTTCATTGAAATGTCCTCCTCCCTGCTCCATGGCTGTTGGCAGTCCCCTGACTGGGCTGCAAGACTCTTGTCATTTGGGAGGGTCATAAGCAGATTCTGACACCTGGCCAGTACATCATGTGCGAGTTCACTATTTCCTCTGCTAGAAAAGCCTCATCCTCTTTGGGTTCTTATTTTCTCACATGTATGATGACATATTCTTCTCAAGTTTTGTTTGAAAGGGTAATAGGTACAGCGTCTAGAGAGCCCTACCGCCTCCTCCAGCACTGAAAACCTCTTTCTCTGTACCTTTGAGTCTGCTTCTTTTTTGTTATATTCACTGGTTTGTTGTAGTTTTTAGATTCCACAGTGGTTACCAGTGGGGAGAGGGAAGTGGGGAGAGGCAATATCAGGGTAGGGGAGTAAGAGGTACAAACTATTAGGTATAAAATAAGCTATAAGGATATATTGTACAACATGGGGGAATATAGCCAGTATTTTATAATAACTATAAATGGAGTATAACCACAATTGTGACTCACTATGTTGTACACCTGTAACTTATATAATATTGTATAGCAACTATACTTCAAAAAAAAAACCTCTTTCATTTATTTGCCAGCTGTGTATGAATTTCCCAGATATCCTTTCTGGGAAGTATTCAGAATAAGTCTGGATAAAGTAATCCTAAGAAGATCCTAATGATGTTGTACCTAGAGGAATACCCTATAAGTTCCTTTAAGAACTTCAAAGGAATGCCCATCTTTGCTTGATTCAATTATAATAGTTGAATAAATCCACATAGGTCCAGAGGGGAGTTCCCAGACCCATTAATATCTCCCCTCCCATTCCATACCTATCTTCTCACCATAATATGGTCCCCTCTCACTCTGAGCCCTTTGCCCTTTGAAATTAGAGCCAGGGTGGGCTTTATAAGTAGGTGTTAACTACAAAATGTAATCTAGGGAACTTTGAAAAGACGGCCTCTCTTGCAATATATCGCCTTCCTGTATTAGATAGGAATTCTTTGGGCTATAAGTAATAGAAAAATAGAATTGTGGTTTAAACAATTTTTTATTGGTAAGAGCCATTTTCAATGGCTCAATAATGCTGTCACAGAAATAGACACTCTCCACTCTTCCACTCAGACCTCCTCAGGGAGTTGGCTTTTCTCCCACCTGCCTGTTGTCTTATGGCCACATGGCATCCCATCCCCATACTAAAGTGAATGGGCAGAAAAAGACTCAAAGGCTTTCTTCTAACAAGGGTCTGCTTTTTGTTTTTGAAGTATTGTTGATTTACAATGTTGTACTAGTTTCTGGTGTACAGCAAAGTACCAGTGTGTGTGTGTATGTGTGTTCTATATATATATATGTGTATATATATATATATATATATACACACATGTTCTTTTTCATAGTCTTTCAAATTATGGTTTATTACAGGATATTGAATATAGTTCCCTGTGCTATGTAGTAAGACCCTGTTGTTTATCTATTTCATATATAGTAGTTTGTATCTGCTAATCCCAAACTCCTAATTTACCCCTCCCCAACCCCTTCCCCTCTGGTAACCATAAGTTTGTTTTCTATGTCTGTGAAAATGTTTCTGTTTTGTAAATAAGTTCATTTGTATCATATTTTAGATTCCACATATAAATGATATCATATGGTATTTGTCTTTCTCTTTCTGACTTACTTCACTTGGTATGATAATCTCTAGGTCCATCCATGTTGCTGCAAATTGCATTATTTCATTCTTTTTTATGGCTGAGTAGTATTCCATTGTATGTATATGTGTATATATATATATATATATATACCACATCTTCTTTATCCATTCAGCTGTCAATGGACATTTAGGTTGCTTCCATGTCTTGGCTATTGTAAATAGTGCTGCTATGAACATGGGGGTGCATGTATCTTTTCAAATTAGAGTTTTTTCCAGATACATGCCCAGGAGTATGGTAACTCCATTTTTAGTTCTTTTAAGGAAGCTCCATACCGTTTTCCAAAGTGGCTGCACCAATGTTACATTCCCAACAACAGTGTAGGAGGGTTCCCTTTTCTCCACACTCTCTCTAGCACTTATTATTTGTAGACTTTTTGATGATGGCCATTCTGACTGGTGTGAGGTGATACCTCACTGTAGTTTTGATTTGCATTTCTCTAATGATTAGTGATGTTGAGCATCCTTTCATGTACCTATTGGCCATCTGTACATCTTCTCTGGAGAAATGTCTGTTTAGGTCTTCTGCCCACTTTTTTGATTGTGTTGTGTTTTTTTGTTATTTAGTTGTATGAGCTGTATTTTGGAAATTAAGGCTTTGTCAGTCACATGGTTTGCAATATTTTCATTTTGCTGATGGTTTCCTTTGCTGTGCAAAAGCTTATAAGTTTTATTAGGTCCCATTTGTTTATTTTTGCTTTTATTTCTATTGCCTTGGGAGACTGACCTATGAAAACATTGGTACAATTTATGTCAGGGCCTATGTTATGTCAGAGCCTATGTTATGCCTGCATTCTCTTCTAGGAGTTTTATGTTGTCATGTTTTGACATTTAAGTCTTTAAGCTGTTTTGAGTTTATTTTTGTGTATGGTGTGAGGGTGTGTTCTCTCTTCATTGATTTATATGCAAGCTGTCCAGCTTTCCCAACACTACTGGCTGAAGGGGCTGTCTTTTCTCCATTGTATATTCTTGCCTTCTTTGTTGAAGATTAATTGACCATAGGTGAGTGGGTTTATTTCTGGGCTCTCTATTCTTTTCCATTGATCCATACGTCTGTTTTTGTGCCACTACCATGCTGTTTTTTGGGGGTTTTTTTGTGGTACGCGGGCCTCTCACTGTTGTGGCTTCTCCCGTTGCGGAGCACAGGCTCTGGACGCGCAGGCTCAGCGGCCATGGCTCACGGGCCCAGCCGCTCCGCGGCATGTGGGATCTTCCCGGTCCGGGGCACGAATCCGTGTCCCCTGCATCGGCAGGCGTACGTACTCTCAACCACTGCGCCACCAGAGAAGCCCTTCAGCTTTGTTCTTTTTCCTCAGGATTGCTGTGGTAATTCTGGGTCTTTTATGGTTCCATATAAATTTTAGGATTATTTTTCTAGTTCTGTGAAAAATGTCATGGGTAATTTGATAGAGATCACATTAATTCTGCAGATTGCTTTGGGTCATATGGAACAAGGGTCTGCTTTTTTATCCAAGAAGGGAAGCCAGAAATCAGTTATATGAGTGCTGCTAGACCAATCAAAGGTGAGGGAGAATCACACTGTCATGACTGACTAGAGCAATCATGATCCATCTCTGGGGCTGTAAATTTGGATCGGAGCCTACCTTCCTTGAAATCAAGGAATCCAGTTTGGTGATGAGGGAAGAAAGGCAGGGTGGGGAGCAGTGGTTGTTGGAGAGGCAGCCAACAGTGTCTGTTATAGCCACTAAGCTTGCTGATTCCTGGAATCCCACAATTGCTCACTGGTGCTTTAAACCAACAGAGGCTCTGCCCCAGTGAAAGAAAATTCATCGCATCTTCAAGACATTTATACCCAAAAAATATTTAGTTTATCCTATTTTTTAGCACAATATTGAATAGGAGAAAAGAGAAAAACATATTTATTAAGAGCAGTAGGGACTTCCCTGGTGGTGCAGTGGTTACGAATCCACCTGACAATGCAGGGGACACGGGTTCGAGCCCTGGTCTAGGAAGATCCCACATGCCGCGGAGCAACTAAGCCCGTGTGCCACAACTACTGAGCCTGCACTCTAGAGCCCGTGAGCCACAACTACTGAAGCCTGTGTGCTTAGAGCCCATGCTCCGCAACAAAGAGAAGCCACCGCAATGAGAAGCCCATGCACCCCAACGAAGAGTAGCCCCCGCTCGCCGCAACTAGAGAAAGCCGGCGTGCAGCAACCAAGACCCAACGCAGCCATAAATAAATAAATAAATTCGTTTAAAAAAATAAAAAAAAAGAGCAGTAGTGGTGCATTTGTAAATTTTTAGCGACTGGGTGGGAAGGAACCCTGATTTATAGTTTGCTAATTTCTGTTGTGTGAATACTCTTAGCATGATGGGTCTCAGGCTACCAGTGGTTTAGCAGCTGGCTAGCAAAGTTCAGGAAAATATAACAATCAGCTCTTGTGAGCTCATACAAATCAACTCCAGCACGCCATCGAATGAGTTTACTCAACACTGTAGTGCCAGGCAGTTGTGCTGTACACATTTACCTGTGTTGTGTCTCCTTTACTCCAGCACTTGTAAAGTAGACATTGTCATTGCATTTCACAGACGTGAAGCCTGGGCTCCAAGAAGTGGAATCTTTTCCCAATTCTTCTGACACTAGGTGCCAACAGGAGGCCCATGGGAGCTTAAGGATGAGAAAGTCCTGATACTGGCGATTTTACCCGGGTACCAAACAAACGCTTATTACTGGAATTGTGTGCACTGTCAAGTCTTAATGCCCTTGGAGTGAAAAAGACTAAGGCAAACTGTAAGTCACTGGATGCCTTTATTCTTGTTTTGAAGAAAAGAAAAATGTAACGATCTCATCAGAAACCTCCAAAACAGAGTACCTTCTGTTCTCATTGTGAATGTTCTACGTTTGAGAGAAAGGTCACGTCCTTCTTGTTTTTTGTGACATCAGAAAGAAATGTTTCTAAAAGCACTCACACTGGCATTCATTTCTACCTTTAGCTTTACACGGAGGAGCAGCCTTGTGGCTCCAATGTACGGGCAGCTCTTACAAGCCGTATATTTCCTTATTCTAGAAATATTCCCCAGCATTCTGTGAGTTGTGACGCTCACTTTTCCCTTTGCCCACCTCATTTGGTTGTAGTGAGCTGCAGCCGTGGTGACATGGAGTGTGGAAATGCCCCATGACGATGTTGTACTTCTGAAAATGTAAGGCACCCTTGTTTTTGTTGCCATGGGCAGCCTTGGCCCAGGCTGAGTTTTCTCCCGTCAATGAGCCTTTCCTCAGGAGAAGAAAAACATTCTGGTTCCCTTTCCCCTTCTCCTGGTTTATATTTCATAATCTTTTCCCTCCTGCCTATTGACACAGCAGGTTGGGAAAAATTCTCTTGATTGCAATTCATCAGTCAGGGGCTACAGCAGAGTCCGTGCCATCCACTCTAGGGGTGGGGACAGGAAGCAGCAGCTGACCCACTTCTGGGATTCCACTGCTGTGCCCACCCCCATGCCCTACCTCCACAGTCTCAGGGTAAGGCCGCTGGTCAGCAACCTCTCTCAGTGCTTCTGGCTCACTGGCCTGGTGCTAGAGTGAGGTTTTGGTACAAGCCTAATCCCCAGGAGTGGAATGGGTTCTGCCCAGGAGAACTCTGCCTGCACCGTTCAGAGCCAGTGAAGAGGCCAAGAAGACAGAAGGTTTTGTTTTCTCTGACAGTCAAACTGCACCAATGTGACAAATGTGGCCTGTTCTCCTCCCTCTTTCCCCCCTCATCCAGATCCTACCTGGATTGCTCCCTCTTGGAGGTCCCTTCCCCTAGGGCCGCTGTGCAAACACAGCATCCCAGGTTGTTCAACATTACACAAAGGTACTTAAGAGCTGGGTTCCCCTGCTCACTGCTCCTTGACTGTGAACACAGTGCATTTGCTCCACGTGGAGAACAGCTCTATGGCTGCCACATGCTTTAAAGGAACCACTGTGCTCTGCATTTTAAAAATAAAGTCTGCCCCCCCCCCAAATAAATATCTTACTCACAAGGTTGTCCTCTCACAGATCTCATCAGGCATTTATGAATTAGCTACTAAACACTACCAGAAAAGCACCCGGGAAAGAGATGAAGTGTAGATGAAGTGAAATTAGCCAGAGGTGAGAACTCAAATCCAACTGGTCTGAAGCAACTGAATTTGTGCTAAAAGGCAAATTCTGGTTACAGGTAAAGGCGCCTCCTCCCGGAATTCCTGTTACCTTTCCCCCTTAAAAGCAAATTCATATTTCTAGAGTTTATATTCTGAGAAATAGGAATTAGAAGAAGCCAGCAAGAGACAGTGATCCTTGAGACTGTTCTCGAAGCATGTTGTGGGCAAAGAAAAGCAGATTTTAGAATCAGTGCCACGATAATCTGTTTGTATCTAAATATTGTAACAAAAATTGCTAATCTCGTCTATAACTGAGTCTCTCTTCTCACACATTCTCTTTTCTCTCATGGTTTTTGAGCCATTTTCCAGTTTCAGGCTTACACTGTTTTTATTGTCTGGTCACATTATGCTGGAAGATAATGCCACACCTTTGCTGAAGCCTTTTGGAAAGTTTCACAGCAGATAGACGGACACAGCCATTTTCAAAGAGTGGTCTACAGATTCCTGGAAGTCCACAAGACCTTTTCAGGGGATTAGAAAGGTCAAAGCTATTTTCTTTAAGATACTAAGATGTTATTTGCCTTGCTGCTGTGTTGACATTTGCACTGGTGTGAAAGCAATGGTGGGCAAACCTGCTGGTGCCTTTGCACAAGTCAAGATACCAGGCAGTAGTCATTGTGTTCTTAACTGCCACAAAATCACAGTAAAAAAAAAAAAAAGAAAGAAAGAAGAAAGAAAAAGAAAAGCCAGTTTCAGTTAAGAATTTCCTTGTTGAAGTAGTAAAAATTATTAATTTCATTTAATCTTGAGTCTTGAGTACAAGTCTTTTTAACATTCCATCTGATATAATGGGAAGTACAAATAAAGCACTTTTGTATGCCAAATGTAGTTCAAAGAAAAGCAACTGTGTGATTGATTGAATTGTGAGCTAAACTACCCTTTTTTTTTCATGGTTATTTTGTAGACATTTTCTTGAAAATGAATAAAGTGGGCCTATCACTATGAAGGAAAATAACTGACAGTATTTGTTGCCAATGATAAATTCATGCTTTCAAACAAAAATTACTAAAATTACTAATTTTGGAAATCTCGTATCCGCCACTAGCAGCTTGACAACTTCCCGGTACTTGAAGATTCCTGACAATGTTAGTAGTGATATTAATGAATGTTATTTTTTGATATTGTATGACAAAATACACAAGCTTTTGGAAGATGTGCATAACGCAGTGAACCAATATTTGGCCTAACTGACCAAATACGTGATACTACAAAATCACGCATGGGTCGATCCAAATCATGCAAGATAGGGGAATGGATTTGAATGTAGCAAAGTACAAAAATTTCATTGACATGGTTTCTTATTTCATATTGAACTAATCTTTAAGAAACTGCCAGTTGTTGAGTTAGGGTATACTATCAAAGAATCCCACGATTATCTGAAAAGGCTATTAAAACACTTTTCCTTTTCTAACCACATACGTGGGTGACGCTGGATTTCTTTTTTCCAAAACGACATAGCAAAAGAAATGTAATTTTGAAGCGATCTAATAAATCGATGATTTTAAAATTCCTCAGTTTTCATTTTTAGTATGGTGAGTATTGATAGACATAATCCTTATTGCAAAAGCTCTTTGAGGATCTCCAATACTTTTTAAGAATACAGAAGTCCAAAATGTTTGAGGACACTGGACTAAACGAGGCACACTGGAAATCTAATTAGAAAGTAATAAAGTTAATCTTGAACTGATGTGCTAGAATGTATGTGACCAATTGAGTTGTTCCCTGTAGATTGTACACTGGTGAGGAACACGGCCATCGGGCGACCGTTAGAACCCCTCTTCTGCAGTGTCCGTAGGACATACACACACAGCCTTACTATTTTATAATCACAAGGCACTTTTGAACCAAAGTTAGGTTACCTAGTTGTGACAAGCTTGCTCCTTGCAAATTTGATCTCAAAAGGCTTTTATCTACCTCTAAAAATAAAATCTACCTTCAAAGGATGAATGTGTGCTTTCTCAGCAGTAAGCACACAGCAAAAAGCATTTGCCACAGACCCAGCAATTTAGGTACTGCATGGAATTTTGAAAGGTTCTGCAGTGAGGAGAATGCCAGAAAGAAGTCTATTCATTTGTTCCTTTATTCAAAAAATATTGACCACTATGGGTCAGTTGCTGAGCTGAATGTAAGGGACATGGTACAGAGCAAAACAGACCCCGTCCCTTACAGAGCAAGGTAAGACATTCCACAAGTAAACACGCAAAGGAATGTTTGTTGGGATAAATTTAACAGAGGAGAAAAACAGAATGCATGAGAGAATATAAGCAGGGGAGACTGTCTTTAGCCAGGTGAACAGGGAGGTCTCTCTGAGGAGGAAACATGTAAACTGAGACGTGAAGAAGGATCTCACTAGGTACAGAATGAGGGAGGGTGTTCCAAACCGGAAGGAAGGCAAGGTCTTGGGTCATCCCCTTTCCGGAAGGTTGGAAATGTTCTAAAATGCGTGGGTGAAAGCATAGACTCAGCAGTCTGGCTGCCTGGGTCCCAATGCCAGCTTTACCACCAGCTGGCTTTCTGATCTTAGACAAGTTACTCAACCTTTCTATGTTTTAGTATTTTCATCTGTAAAATAGGAAAGGCAGTATTCTCTTACATACATGTATTTCCTGTGGATTACAAGAGAGAATTCATGCAAAGTTCTAGGCTTATAGGAAAAAAACAATAAATATTAGTGATATAATATTGGTTTGCAGGAATTGAGGTAGTTGGCCAGGCTGGAGTATCTTGAGGATAGTGGAACGAACTTGGTTTAGCATCAGACCCCAAATGGTCCTGGTTATGAGGTAAGAATAGTGTATATCAATATTTCAAGCCAAGACAGTGTCAAGAATCCCAAACAAAATTGGAAGAAATGCAGTGTTGAGAAAAGCAGCTATCAAAACTTGGAATTCAAATGCATGCTAGGGCTAGAGTTTGCAGAAGGGGTTCATCAAAGGCACACACAGGTGGAGGCTGAGTCTGTGAACAGGAAAGAGTGCCAAGTAATGAGCAGGACAGATGGGAGCTTGGGCGACAAGCCCAGGTCAGGACTCAAGAGATGGGACAGACAGAAGCCCAAGCTTGGTCTCAGCAACTAGAATCACCCCAGTAGGCTTCATCATCCCAAGATGGGGTCTGTCTAGTAGGTGTGGCCGCCAACCCATTTGTTGATGTTTGCACCTATTAGTGTGTTGAGCTAGGCTGTACTTTCTCCATGTTGCTCTTGGTGAAAGTGCTCTCTCTTCCTGGAAAATGTAGGTGAGAGTAGGGGAGAGTTCACCCAGGCATCATGTTGATGCTGGCATCTCTGAGTTGCCATGCTCTTTGGATTTTCCTTCTGGCTCTAGGGCCCTTGTCCAGATGGCCATCTGTTCTTTGCTCCTATAGCCTATAGAAGGCTGAGATGACTTGGGGTCTCTTTCTGAACAGCTTCATATTTAAATTGGGAAGTAATTTCAATCTTTATTTAGGTCTCTCAGAAAATTCCAAGGGGAGAGGTGTACTATTGCATGACAAACAGGCAAACATCCTAACATTTCTTTTTAGCCACCTATTGCCCCAGCATCCCTCTCATCCCAACAGCTGCTTATTTCTCTTTCTCTTTCTCTCTCTCCCACCCTCTCTCCCTCCCTCTAAACTTCTTCAAAGGACCATGATGACTCTTCTCACGTCTGCTGCTCCTACATCCTTCGCAGGGAAAGTTAAGAAGGCTCTACTATGTGATCCTATCACACCCCTAAAGGAGAGAGGCAGAAGCGGGTTAAGTTTTGTGTCTCTGTCATGCAGCCACGTTCAAGAGTGTAACAGGGGACCTGGAAGCTGGCGCTAGACTAGTTCTTAGTCTGAGTCACTACAATGACTATGGAAATTATCAAGTCTCTGAGATAGCCATGCAGGATTTCCTATGTTGTGTCTACTTTCAAAGTATACACACAGTTGAAATATACTCTATCTCCCAGTAAAAAAGTGATATCACAAAATCAATGTTATTTTACAAAGCGTTGTGTTAATTCCAAAATAACATTATTGTCCACCATCTGGAAATGGTGTGTAATGAAACAGTGTGCTGGATATTTTCTGCTGCCCCTCCATATTCTCTTTGTACCCTTCTCCTTCCTGTCCTGGGCCCTGGAGACTCACCTTTATGAACTGAATCAGCAGGTAACCTTGCCTGCTGGATTGCTACCACTAAGGAGCAAAAGCAGATGAGAGGGAGGTGGAGATGGGAAGCAGAGCAAAGCTGGGTATAGATTCATTTTCTGTGCTCCCTCTCTGCCTGGTCACTACAAGCTGGCTGCATTCTCTATCTATGTAACTGTCTCCCTGTTCCTGTAACCACTCCCCTCTCCTTTACCCCTTCAGGCTTAGAGGTGACAAGAGTGCCTCACTCTTAGACCCTAGATATAGCACCATCCTTGTGGTTTCTCAACACATTCTATAAACAATTCCTTTATTGTGTCCGTATTCTTCCTGCCAAGACCCCGACTCCAACACCCCTCTAATAAACAAACATCAAACAAATCACAGTGGAAAGTTTAGAGTACGAAAAGGTGAGAACAATTTAAGAGCCCTTATTTGGAAAAGACGTTGACAGCAGATAGATTAAATAGTTTAGCTGCTATTTTGCTTACATCTTCACAAAGGAAAATGATGTGTTATTCATTCAGTAAAGGAAATTTTAAAATGTTTACGTTGTTTTGAATTTAGCCATGGATACAGTATGTATCAGAAACTGTGAGTGGATGATTCCATGCACCCCTAGTTTCCTCCTGTCCTGGGTTCCCTTAAGGGCTACAGAGCTGCTGCTTTCTGTGCAGGTCGAGGCCTGCCATCTAAAGATGGTATCGTAAAAGTTTTCCTGTAGTCCATTATGTGAGCCTCAGCTCCTGGGCTAATGTTAGCCTCCACAGCACTGTTCTTGCAGATGACTCCATGTCTGTATGTACCCATCCTCTCACACCCCTATAGTGTCTCATCTGAGACTTTCCTGAGACATTAATTTCATAGCTGCTCTCCACTGTCTTTCAAGTATATGGAAAGAATATTACTTACAAGTTCCCATCTGCTGTGAACTACATTGCTTCTTAGATGCCTCTGGCCAATGGTTCATATCTATGTTCCCTCTGAAGGTTTTTGAATTTTGCTATTGAGGGCATCTTTGATCTCTGCATTCCCGTTCTCTCTTTTACACAGCGTTTGTTTACGGTGGTACCTAATATGAACTAGGAACTGTGCTAAGGCATACGACAGGGAGAAGAGTAGACCCAGTTTCCATTTTCATGGATCTTATAGACTAGGAAAAAATAATAAGTAAATAGCCATGCTAATAAATATATAGTTGCCACCCTTGATACATATTCTGAAGAAATGGTGTACAATGTTATAAGAACATGTAACGGGGCATTTGATCCATTCTGAGGGGTTAAGGAAAGCTTCCAGGAGGTGGTGACACATTAGCTAAAATACGAAGGGTGGGCAGGAATCAGTTATGTCAATGACTCTCAAGCAGGGGTGATTTTGCCTTCCAGGGGACGTTTGGCAATACCTTGAGACATTTTTGGTTGTCTCATTGGGGCAGGGGTGTTGCTGGCATCGAGTGGGTAGAGGCAAGGGATGCTGTTAAACATTCTAGGATGCATTGGAAAGCCCCACAGCAAAGAATTATCAGGCCCAAAATATCCACTGCGCCAATGTTGAGAAACCTGAACTAAATAAATTATTCCAGACAGAGGGAAGAATATGTGTGAAGACCTAGCTCACACCCTGGCCAGCACAGAGAAGCCATGCAATATTCAACTGAGTTTCCAGTTTAAATTGGTTGGTATATCACCTTTAGTTTTCTTTTCTGTCATTACTCAGTTGGGTAAAATTCTATTTTACAAGACTTCGGTAGAAATGAATATGACAAAACTATTTCTCTCCAAAGTGTAACCAAAAGGTTGATTGAGGCAAGAGAGTGCAATAGAGTTGATGGATGTGAGAATTTTTTTCTTTCACTCTAGTCTGCTTGAAAATAGAAAATGGCCTCTTCATCATGACTGGCAAGATGACTCCCTCCAAGTGGACATCTGTGGTTGGGGTCCCCACATGGTGACCTGGGTCGAGCTGAAATGGAAATTAAGGTCGTTAGACACTGAAGAGAATAGGGGACAGGAAAACGGGCGAAAGGGAACTAGGATTTGTAGAGCACTTTCTAAAGTCAAGGTTTGTGGGTACATTATTCATTCATTTAACAACTATTTATCGGGCTCAACTGTGCTGGATACCCAGGCTTGGAAAAATAAAAGGCTCAGGATCCAGTGTGGCAACAAGTGAGCAAACAAATAGTGATAATGAAATACGAATAATGCCCCAATAGAGTTAATTTTGCGCGAAGTGCCGAGAGAAAGCCTGAATCCATGATGTCCCGGGTGGGGATGGGGAAGGTGGGCGGGCATCCCCATCAGGGTGTCTTCACCGAGGAGGGATTGATAGATACGAGACTTGAAGGTGGACTCTGAGGATAGAGCGGAAACTCCAGGGGATAGCACATGGAAAAGCCAACTGTGGAAGAGCACAGCAGGCTCGGAGTGCAGTGGGTGTGGGCTGTGGCTGAAAGGGCATGCCACCGGGGCGGGGTGGTGAGGGGTGGTGTGGAATGGGGAGAAGTGGCAGAGGGGGAAGTCATGGAGGGCTGTAGGCAGTGCCAAGGAAGCAAAGGAAAGGCGCAAACAGCTGTACCTGTTCAGAACAACCATTCTGGCACCGTTGTGGAGACTGGACGGGAAGAAGGTAAGACTGGGCAGGAGCATCTAGGTAGGAGACCAGTGGAGTTAGGAGACCAGTAGGAGTCCAGGCAAAAGAATCTGATTACAGAGAAATGGTGCTGCATTTGGGAGCAGTTAGTGGGTGGGCAGCAGGAAAGAGGAATTCACTTTACCTTTATTCTGAATGGTTTTAATTTTGCAAATAATCCATTGTTAATGACAGTTGAAAAGTTAAGTATAAAATAAAAACCAGCACAAATTTCAAAACGATGACAGTTTAACTCCTACTGCAGGTCCTCTGAGACATTGTTGCCAATGAATATACTCACCCTTAATGAATTTAAATTGTTTTCATCTATGTGAAGCAGGAACTACCTTCAATGTGAGGTGAGCAGTGCGTTCCAAACCTCAGACCAGGACTGAGTCTGATTCTTCAGGAATCAGTGGAGCTGGGAGGAATGTCCTAGTGTGGGCTTGAGAAGGGGAGTTGTGAAAACAAGAAATTTGAAATGGTGGCCCCAACATCCAGGCCAGAGGACAAACCTGTCAATCTATAGAAGAGGAAAACAGAGAAACCTGAAGGTTGTGCTTAAAATTTTGAAACTGTAGCAAGTTAATTTAACAAAGTGAGTCACAGGTGTGTAACCTATACCAGTTACCAAATGTGTATACAGCTGGTGTACCAGATTACATCACATTGTGTAGAAGAGGTAACTGGACTTTCCCTGGGTAGCAATGGGAACTCTTGGTGAAGGACCTCTGGGTCTGATGCAGGTGGCTTGTGCAAATCCCTCAGTCTGATGTTCAAGGCCTTCCATCATTGGGCCCCAACCCACCAATAAAAACTTACGCTTGTATAGCTTTTTGTGGTTTATATAGTATTTTCACATACTTTACTATATTTTATATTCACAATAACCCTTGTGGGGTTGGCAGGTAGATATTTTGCCATCTGCAACAACAAAAACTGAGAATGAGAGAAACTGAGTACTTTGAACAAATAGTTATGAAAAGGCAGGACCAGTACTGGAATTGTTGTGGACTGTTTCTTAGATCTTTCCACTCACCATGCTTCATCCTTCAGGTTCCTGATCCTGGAAGGCATCCTCTCCTTTCCTCCTTTGTGTCTTTGTTCACACATTTCTTTCTGCCAAGAATGAACTTCTTGCCCCATTTCTACCTGTTCGTATATTTTTCAAGGATCAGAGAATATTTCCCCCTAAACCTTTCTCTGACGTACTCCCAAGCCTATCAGCCAGAAGTAATCTCTCCATAGTTTCTCTCCCCATAGCATTTTTGTGTGGGCTTCTTAAGATACCTATCACTTTCTATGTAGCATCATAGTTAAATGTGTATATGTCTTGTCTCCTCTACCAGGCAATAGGCACTAAAGGCATGTACTTTCTCATCTTTGAATCATTATAGCACTTAGT
Source organism: Monodon monoceros (assembly GCF_005190385.1). Classification (NCBI taxonomy): domain Eukaryota; kingdom Metazoa; phylum Chordata; class Mammalia; order Artiodactyla; family Monodontidae; genus Monodon; species Monodon monoceros. The sequence goes on along the minus strand of NW_021703772.1, from coordinate 81,345,347 downwards.
AGAAAGCATTACTAACTTGGTAGAAAGTGGATAGTGTAGCAGGCATTACTGACTGTTTGAATGAGTGATGTGAAAAAGGTGAAAGTCCCAAGGACATGGTCTTTGGAAAAGAAACTGTTTCTACAACTTTTCTCTCTCCCCAGCATCCCCTCTTATTCCAGGGTTGCAAGCAGAAACACACTCTAGAAAAGTTCAAAGATTCCCAAGCAGTGTACCTTCTGTTTAATTTTAATGGAAGAGTCCCCTAATTTCTTACACAAAGTCAACGAGGGAAGAGCATCAAACTTGAGTCAACATATATGGAAAACCAGTATTATGTTTGGGAGTCTTGGACCTTTAACTTAAATCATGTCTGATTAAGAACAAGGATCCTAGGGCCATGATGGAAAACGTCTTTGACTGAATATCCCAGGGCTCCTTTCCACTGCTTCCTTGTTTCACTTCCCTCAGAATGCAGAAGGAAGGCCGAGGGATGTCTATCTCATAGTTTGGAAAAGAGTCTTGTTGACAATAGATTCCTGTATCTGATATCTGGAAAAAGAAAATGTATATAGTGCAATGGGGCATGGAAATTGGGATTAGGTCCACAAGACACCAGGAAATTTATCTCAAACTCACAGCTTCGTTTTCTTGTCTATGATTTTTTTATTTTTTAAACCATGCCACACAGCTTGTGGGATCTTAGTTCCCTGACCAGGCGCACAGCAGTGAAAGTGCCGAGTCCTAACCACTGGACAACCAGGGAATTCCCATCTTGTCTATGATTTTTAATGAGTGCTCCAGAAATTCATTCTGTGCTTTTTCCATTGATTACATATACTAAATATTTTTAAATGTTCAAACAAAAACAATATAGAACTCAACTCACAAACTCTTGGTCCTGCCTATTAATGGCTATTTGGTCAAAGTACTCAGTTTCTCTCATTCTCAGTTTTTGTTATTGTAGATGGCAAAATACCTACCTGCCAATTTGACAGGGTTACTGTGAATATAAAATATAGTAAAGTATGTGAAAATGCTACATAAACCACAAAATGCCACACAGTCAAGTTACTTACTTTTAATCAAATAACCTGATTTAAAAATGGGCAAAGAACTTGAATAGATATTTCTCCAAATAAGATATACAAATGGCCCAAAAGCATGTGAAAGATGCTCAACGTCACTAATCATTAAGGAAATGCAAATCAAAACCACAATGAGGCATCCTCTCACACCAGTCAGGATGGCTATTATTAAAAAAAAAAAAAAAAAAAGAAGAAAATAAAAAGGGTTAGCAAGGATAGGGAGAAATTAAAACCCTTGTGTACTGTTGGTAGGAATGTAAAATGGTATAGCCCCTATGGAAAACAGTACAGAGGTTCCTCAAAAAAATTAAAAATAGAATTACTATATGATCTAGCAATTCCACTTCTGAGTATGTACTCAAAAGAATTGAAAGCAGGGTCTCAAAGAGATATTTACACACCCATCTTCATAGCAGCATTATTCACAATAGCCAAGATGTAGGAGTGACCCAAGGGCTTATTGATGGATGAATGGATAAACAAAATATGGTACGCACATATAATGGAATATTAGTCAGCCTTAAATTTAAAAAAGGAGATTCTGACACGTGCTACAACATGGATGAACCTTGAGGACATTATGCTAAGTGAAATAAGTCAGTCACAAAAAGACAAATACTGTATGATTCCACTTATATGAGGTACCTAGAGTAGTCAAGTTCATAGAAACGGAAAGTAGAATGCTGGCTGCCAGAGACTGGGGAGAGGGGAAACGGGAGTTGTTAGTTAATGGGCATAGAGTTTCAGTTTTGTAAGATAAAAAGTTCTGGAGACTGGTTGCACAACAGTGTGAATATACTTAGTGATACTGAACTGTACAGTTAAAAATTAATTTTAGGGCTTCCCTGCTGGCGCAGTGGTTGAGAGTCCGCCTGCCGATGCAGGGGGGCACGGCTTCGTGCCCCGGGTCCGCGGGGCGGCTGGGCCCGTGAGCCATGGCCGCTGAGCCTGCGAGTCCGGAGCCTGTGCTCTGCAACGGGAGAGGCCCCAACAGTGAGAGGCCGTGTACAGCAAAAAAAAAAAAAAAAAATTTTTAATTTAATTTTAAACTGCAACTAAAGTAAGTTTAATTTTTAAAAATTAAAACAAAAAATATAGAACTGTATGAAATCCAAGGAAATTTCAGGCTGTTGTTAATTTTCCTGATTGACTTCTCTGTCTGGGAAGATGGTAAAAGTTGGATGCTAATATTCTTATTAATTTTGTTAATTGAGTAAAAGGAGGTAATACTTGCTTTACAGATCCTGTATAGTTCTCTACTCAGTAGCACTTAATTCATGACCAACACTAGGTATAGGATAGAAAAGGAAAGGTATGTTTATATCCTGTGGGTGGGGGTGGGGTGGGAGGAAACGCTGTAAACTTTATGAGTTTCAGTAAAATGCAAGGTGAGCTGTGCAAAGAACATGGGTCAATAATATGGACTTTTAAAGGTGGACTTTTTTGAGATTAAATGTAGGCAAAGGCCATGTCTTCCTTCCTTGACACTCCATGATCAGCTCTCAGATTAGGCACAGAAGATATTCAGTGGTCAGGTACTAAATGAATTCAAAGTGCCTCGTACAGTGCCTGGTAAACGACACAGTGCCTGATAAATGACGTTGTTCCGTAAGTGTTAGTTCTGTCCTTCCTCTTCCTCCCTCCCTGCAGCTCCCGTACCCTTCTTCCCTCCTTCTGTGGAATATCACCATAAAGGCTGATACTTTGTGTCCAAGGAGAAAGATTTCTGTCCTAAGAACTCATATGCCTTATTTCTATATCCTACTCTCATCTTGTTTGTAAGTGTTCAGAAAAGATGTTTAAATATTTTTTCCCCACTCTACTCAGGGGCATCCTAAATATGAGTTGTGACAATAATAAAGCCAATGTTTTAATCCACTCAAACTGTTTAATTTTAAAAAGGCATTCTTGTAGTTTCCTTAAATGATAATCATGATAAAAATAATATATCCTTAATAATCAGGACATTTAAGAAGCTAGTAGTTCAATTCAAAACATCAACCTCTTTTTAAGTTTATATTTTACCATTCAGACTACCCTTGATTATGAGCTAACAAATACAGTAGGAAATCTTGCAGCCATTTAATTCTGACTCTAGACAAGATACTGCTAGTTTAAATTTTTAAGGACAAAAAAAATCACTTATTCTGGATGCTAAAAACTTTGTTATAATTTATGCCTAGCCTTATTTATCTTGAAGCATTATAGGAGAGGAATATGACTTCTTTTTATTCTATATAATTTTAGAACTAAAATGAGCATTGCAGATAACCCCCTTAATTTACAGTGAAGACAATGAGACTGGAGAGGTTGCAGGACTTCTCCAGGTTCACAGGGTAGCTAATGCCAGGGCCAGATGGGGATACAGACCTCCTGACTCCTAAATTAGGGTTCTTCAAACTATATTACTTCACTGTGTTCAATGAAACAGTCCAGGGGAGAAGCAAACAAAACCAGATGACCGGGACTTCCCTGGTGGTCCAGTGGTTAAGACTCCATGCTCTCAATACAGGGGGCCCAGGCTCCATCCCTGGTCAGAGAACTAGAGCCCGCATGCTGCAACTAAGAGCCCGCATGCAGCAACTACGACCCAGAGCAGCCAAATAAATAAATATTAAACAAAAAAAACCAACAGATGACCAGTAAATAGATGGAGAGTCGGGGTAAAAAGCAGAGGAAAGGGATGACCATGAATACTGGATCCTCCTTATTTACAAAGACCATTATTGGGAACTTAAGGTGATAGTTGTTCCAATCCTGGGTTTGCTGTAAGTACTTTAAATGCAGCATTTTTTAGTTGGTGGAAACAAACTTGGACGATTGCAGGCTCAGTCCAAGATCTCTGCCTGTCTTCTCTTGACTCCTGGTGACCTCCCTCTATTAAACATGACTGTAGAAACTTAGGTGGCATGATCTGTGTGCTACAATCAAAGGGGCACAGGGACTACAGTGACACCTCACACTGTTTTGGAGCATGACTTGAGGCTTATGAAATTGACAGGATTTTCTTTCTTCTCTTTTCCTTATGGCCCTTCACCCAGTCTCCCCATTCCTGCCCATACCTAGAGAAAAAACAAAAAATTACGGGAGGAAGATAGAGCCAAGGGAAAAAAGATGAGAGAATGGGAGAGGAGACAGAGGGAAAGCAAGAGGAAGATGAAAATTAGAGAAAAGAAAAGAGGAAGGAGGAAAGAAAACCAATGGGATGAAGCCGTGTAAAATACTCTGATGCAGAATCACCTGGTGTATCTGTTAAATGTACATTTCTGGGCCACATTCCAGATCAGCCAAATTGGAATCTATGGGAGTAACATCATTTAAAAGTAAATGAAAAGCTCTTTGATAAAATAATTACTCTCCTTTTTGTTAATTTGATTTCAAATTTTATTTGGATTTCAAATTTGCAAATCCATTTGTTTCTTTAAAGCTGGCAAAAAAAGAAGTATTCCATTTATTTGCTTAAAAAGCTTTTCTTTTTTATTCTACAGAACTGCTGATAACGTTACTTTACACAAAGAAGTTGGTGTATTTTCACACACATCAAAGCAGCTCAGAGACACAGCACCTTCCATCAAAAGGATGTGCTCTAATGAGAGTAACAGGATAATGTCAAAGCTATCCTCTTCTACCAGGGGCACTGGAGGTGTGGGTGCAGGAAAATCCACACTCCACGGAAGGCAGTGAGCTCCTTGTCTTTTCTTTTGGGGCCATTTGTTGCAGCGTTTTCTAAATTACAGGTCTTTTGTTCATCATTAGGCTTTTGCTTATTTGCACTTGGCTAAAGTCAGAATATCGCCTGCCATGTTAGCAGTCCACTGGAAGGTCCTATCACATGTTGTCTGCAGGATCAAATCTGTTTCCACTGTGTCCACGGTCAAATTTTTGTAGGGCAGTACCTGCTGTGCTAAACGACCTTGTGCAGGGTGTCTACACCTGAGTGCACATGTGGAGTTGGGTATTTTATGACACGTCCCCATCAAGGTGTTCCTGCAGGGATGGTGGTTGCAGTCCAGAAGCATGCAAGTTGCCTGGTATATTAGTCACGGCCATGTTAGGAATACATATTTAAAGGACCTGCTGTGTCGTGATCATATTGTGTAATCATATCGAACGGTGCCTACTGGGTAAGTGATCATGTTGTGTATCCATATCTAGCTGGGCCTGCTGTGATAGTGATCACGTTGTGTATAATTGCACAGCCGCCCTGGGAATTTATTGCTATAGATCAAGCAACAGGGCAGAGGAGAAGTCAATAATTGTGCCTGCTCCGGGCTGTTAGCTGTGCTATTGAGAGCAAGCACAACTTCTAGGGTGGGAAAGGAATCTTTGGTTTGCAGGTGAAAACGAAGTTGACATTCTCTATTCTACGTATTTTGGGGGCTATTCCCGCTCTTCTTACTATTTCATATAATGGCAAATTATTTCTAATTAGAATAAGGTGACTCTAAAAGTGATGAATTCTGTACAGACTGCAGGCTATATTAAAAGTAACAAAGTCAAGCTTGAATATTCTCCATCTTATTTGAATAAAATGCCTTCAGAGCTGCTCATAAATTTGTAAAAATAATGAAGAAGAAATATCTTGTCAGAGAACACAGTGCCGAGAAGGATGTTATTGTCCTTTGTGGCTAAAGTCTCATCTGAAGAATTTTCTCATTGCTCAGGAGTCAGGAAAGGTGGGTAAAATTAAGGTTACCTGTCTTATGTTCCAATATTTTCCTCTTAATTAAGTTATACCAATGGATCATAAAGAGGAGAGAAGGTAAGTAAGCGATGGGACTGGCTTAAAAGCACATAGTGGGCAGTATACATACCCCCAAATCAGTGTGATCCTTCAAAGTGGAGACTTGGACAAGTTTACTGCATTTATGGAACTCTTCTTTTGGAAAAAGGCCTTCAGAGATAATTTACAAATCACGCAAGCAAACCATTATCATTACCTCCTTCCTCTGTGACCAAAACAAAAACAAACTACTCTAATGGCTTGCTCACTTTGAGTCACCAGGTTTGACTCTGAGGAACGTCTGGCTCTTTACAAAGCCAAGGCAGGGCATACATTAGGGTGGATGTGTTCCAACAGATTTGTTGAAAACAATCAGACAAACTTTATTTTCAAACATCACTTGCAAATTCTTCTGGAAGTCCTCCCGGTATGTTAGAACCCCTGCTGATATCCTTTGTAGTCTCACTCGTGAAGGTGGTAGCATTCATTTTCCAGGGGAACATAAACTCAGCCACAAGCGAGCTCATGATTATAATATGAGATTTTTCATGGGTAAGTAGCCTATCTCTGTCTGATTTTGAACAGGAAATAACTGTTACTGTTTAGACAGACACTTGAACTTCTAAAAATTAGCTTTAGAATTTCCTAAAATAAGAAGCAAATGGAAGCAGGGAAAAGAAGGAGGGAAGGAGGGTAAGAAAAAAGAAGGAAGGAAAGGCAGATCCTTCCCTTCAAATCTGGGTCTTAAGGCCACGTGATAAATAGTCATTGAAGAGAACTTTTGGAAAATGAAAAATAAACTGAACTTTTCAGAGGGTTTGATTAAGTATGTAGCTATAAATATGTCCATCCTTAATAAATATAAGATCTTCTCACTTTGAAGGATCTAATGTTATGTCTTTGGCATGGCCCTATGGCTGTGATGATTTGAATAATAGTTCTACATGCCTGGAACCCAAACAGGGCCAGGGAATGAGGTGTTTTGGGGGGGTGGGAGGAATGTTCTGTTTAATTTAGTTTTTTTTTTTTTTTTTTTTAGCGGTATGCGGGCCTCTCACTGTTGCGGCCTCTCCCGTTGCAGGAGCACAGGCTACGGACATGCAGGCTCCACGGCATGTGGGATCTTCCCGGACCGGGGCACGAACCCGTGTCCCCTGCATCGGCAGGCGGACTCTCAACCACTGCGCCACCAGGGAAGCCCTAATTTAGTTTTAAGTTAAAGAGTTTAAAGTAAAACATAAGCCAGAGTAGAAATGCAGGGTTTCATCTTATATATGCTACAGTTCTAACTGTATCTAATTTTAACCACCTCAAGCCATGGAAATAAAAAGGCAGAGGGCAGAGAAAAGAAATAGTAGTTTTAATGTTGATTGGGCCTCTACTATTTGCCAGGCACTGTGTTAGCTAATTTGTACCACGTTGTCTCATTTAGCTCTCATGAGAAGCCTATGAGATAGGCACAGTAGATCCATTTCACAAGTAAACTCACAGAGGTTAAGCAATATAACAAGAGTTGTAGAATACATGGAGACAAGCTTGGTCTCTCTCCCAAGCCCAAGTGCTCCCTTATCTGACTTTAATTTTTTAGAAGGAGTTTTTAAATTCATCTATCTAGAATTACTATTATTATTATTTACTCAGTACAGGGGGGTTTATGAAGTGAGAAGTAAGAATTTTTCTCTACCACCACCCCTTTCCCTGCAATCTCATTTCCCTCACTAGGGGGAATATTTCGGTAGAATAGTCCAGGCTTGTCTCTGCCTAAAATAGGTTTCAAATGTTGTTTTCTTTGGTTAAGGACTCAGGCACGTTTTAAACAGCTGGAGCTATTGCATATATGGGTTGAAACAAACTATTCAGGCCATTTCATCCCCATGAAATAGAGAAGTAGTAGGAGAAAGGACCAAGAAAGTCAGTAGAGTCTTCAAGCAGCAAACTCTGGACCAAGCTATAGCTGCCCCCAAACTTAGTGGAGGGCATCCATGTGGTGGGGGAAATTGGCCTCCAAACTGATGTCCATTTCCACAGTCCCTTTGTCCATGGAGTCCCGTTAAGTTATCCTAAAGTGCCAGGGTCATCTGTAGGCACGGGCCTGTGTTCCAGCCCTAGAGGGGAATAACCACTGCTGCGAAGGACTGCGGGAGCGGGTAAGTGTGGAAGATGGGGAACTTGGTGCAAAAGCGTCTACACACAAAGCTAGAGAACAGAGCTGGCAAACAACAGCTATTGCCACCAGCTAGAGGGCAACCATCGTGTGGATGCAGCGTGCAGGACCCCACCTCCCCATGCCATCTAACCTGAGAGCAATGCACGTCTTGTTTATGCAAAGGCAAAATTACTTCTAGGCTCAGCTAGTGGGTGCACCCTTAGCTCACTGCAAGAGCAGGAGGGACAGCTCTCTGTTCAGGCACTGGTCCTTGTTAATCTCCTTTCTTTCCAGAAAAGGACATTAACTCTGTCCTCCACAGCACAGTCATTTAAGGCTGCCTTTAATTGGGCGCTTAGAAGAGCCACACTTCAGGCAGTTGCAATGGAGCCACAATTTTGAGCTCTCAGTCACAGAGTTTATCAGGACACAGCTGAGAGAAAAACACTGTTCAGGGAGAATTGCTTGGAGGCTGAAGAGTCCATTCACGGCTCCAGAATCTGCATGGGGTGTGGCTCTTGGCCTCAGACATCCAGGTCCATTTTAACCCTTGCAGGATTGTTTATGCTGGATTGCATATGATGCTGTCAGCTTATATAGAAAGTTACTATAAGAAACAGCCAGAGGATGCTCCCTTTTGTGTCTATTGTAAGGATACCGTTAAGGTGTCTTTCATACCACCTAGTTGCTCTGTTTACTCTTGGATATTCTGATTAGGACCAGGAATAATTGTAAATCTTCTGAGCAATCATTTTATCTAATGGACATTGTGATCTGTGAAGCCGACAAGGTTTCCTAGTTTCACACAGCTATGAAACGCCACATTACTAGGAAACTTACAGCCCAAATGTTATCCTAGCATTTTAGCTACTCTCAAAACCCACCTGAAATCCCTTCTGAAAAAAAGGTGAGGGGTGTAGGTGAGCCAGTAAATATCTAGGTAACTAGTGTATTTTATTTCAGTGGTTTCTGTTTCTTTCTCTGCCAAAGTCACCATTAGTAGCTGATGAAAGACAAGCAGACCTGTTTTCTAATTTGGAGACAAAGTTGTTTTCCTTTCTGCCTCCTAACAAGTCACTCTGGAGTTCAGAGGTCTCTCAATATGCTGATATCAGGCCCTTTTCTTAAGAAACAGGCCATTTTGTTCTTGGGAACACAAAGATAAAGTCAACAAGGTGTGTGGCTATTACTAAATCAATTACCAATTTTCTTTAATTCAGGATTCCAACTGCATATTCCATTCACAAATCTGTGTTTATAAACATTAGTCTTTTTTTTTTTTAAAGAAGATGTTGGGGGTAGGAGTTTATTAATTAATTTATTTATTTTTGCTGTGTTGGGTCTTCGTTTCTGTGCGAGGGCTTTCTCTAGTTGTGGCAAGCGGGGGCCACTCTTCATCGCGGTGCGCGGGCCTCTCACTATCGCGGCCTCTCTCGTTGCGGAGCACAGGCTCCAGACGCGCAGGCTCAGTAGCTGTGGCTCACGGGCCCAGTTGCTCCGCGACATGTGGGATCGTCCCAGACCAGGGCTTGAACCCATGTCCCCTGCATTAGCAGGCAGATTCTCAACCACTGCGCCACCAGGGAAGCCCAACATTAGTCTTTTGGTGGTGGGAGAGAGAAAAAAATAGGTAAAGGAAGCCACATTTAGAATAGCAACCCAAGGTTCCTAACAATGGACTCCTCTCATCTAATACTTTGGACCCCAGAGAGCTCGATGCTCTGAGCCTGGTTTACTCGTCTGAGATGCGCCAGCACATCAGTGAAACTGAACTGCCCTCACAGGGAGAGAGAAACCACCTTCCAAGTTACCTTTCAGAGATGCTTGAGGAGAAAAGGATGCGCTGGTGGAGGAGGCCAGGGAAGGCAACTGAGAAGAATGGATGTTACGGGAGACCTAAGCCAACAGGAGATGTGCAACTGCAGCCCCAAAGCCCCAGATTCTCCACTCCAACTCTCTACTGAAAATAACATGAAAGGTCCAGCCAGTTCCATGAATGTAACATGGCTTCAGCTGAATGGCAGCTGTGCTGAATTTAAAGTGTGGAATTTCCCAAGGGCAAGGTAGGTGGATTGGGAAGGAGCCTATGTTACCTCCTGTGGACTTGCTCCAACAATTATTTCTCTGTTTCAAACTCAGCACTTTATTAAAATAATTAGGATCATAATCATCACCTCCATGGAACCTAGTGCCTCTCAGAAACCCAGAGCCCTGAAGTTAAATCTACATAGCTTTCTTGCTGCTTGGACACAGATAACTGTCCTCGTCAGATTCATTAGCTCTGTCACAAGAGCTTTACTGATTTCTGGTATCTCTATCCAGAAGCTTGAGTGAGCAGCGTCAATCTATTCCATGTGTGGGGTATTGGGTGTGTTTTCCGGTCAGGATGGGGCAACAAATGAGACAGGCTGTCGGCGTGATTCAAAATTGAGTGTTGTGCCCCCTCTGGAGCTATGTGTTTCCAAATCTGTTTCCTCCAATTACATGTGTCTCATTTTTCCTTGGTTAATAAAATACAAAGCTTATGGGCTGATTATTTTTGAGTCTGTCTGGACCCTTTGTGGAACTTGGGAAGTAAATTGTCAACTTATACACAAGGTGGCACCCTGTGATTCCAGCCAGGTCTGAGCGGAGCGTTGCTGCTAAGAGACAGAAGCACAGCGGCCAATTTTTATTTAGCATCTGGTTTTCCCACTGTGGGGAATATAAAGGTGGAAGTAGATGTTTGGCATATCACCTCTGAGCATAGCCTCTGTCCCCATGTCTCAAAGGTTCAGAGTTGCCTCAGTAAAAGGGCACTGGAAGCAGGGGGCTGATTCCAGTTGATGGTAATGAATGCAGACCCCACATTCAGATTACATATGGAAAACAAGGAAGCTTTATTGGTACTGGGCTCATTCCTGGGAACATAAGGGGGAGGGGTGGGGGTGCAGTTCACATACCAACCCAATTAACTTTCAATTGGGTTCGCCGAAATAAGGAGCCAATTAGAAAGAACGTGACATTTACAAAACTCTGGAGTAGTTGAATAGCAACTGTGTTTACTAGTTTTAAGGTTCCTTTCCAAAGGTAATTTGTTCATTATTTCGAAGCTGCCTGCCCTGATCATAGTAGTAGTACGGGGGGAAGTGGAAACTGGAATATAATTTCAGTTCTTACAGTTACTTGACCTTTCTAATTTAGAGTACATTTAGAAGTAGTTTTATTTTGATATAGCTTTAAAACTATTTCTAATTCTTGGGTGTTTATATATTACACTTGCTTGGCCAAATTCATGTCCTTTGGAATTGGTCCAGAGAATATTTGAAGTGGACTGATTCTAGAATGACTATATTCAGTGCATTGTATGTGGAAACTAAAATAGATTAGGCTGCACAACCATTTGAAACAGGTTTTGATAAAGACATTTTATAACAGGCTGTACTTCAAAAGTTGAAGAATATTTTCTGTTTTTAGCACTAACAAGTGTATGGGTATTCAACAGATAGATTAGAAATAAACTTTATGAAAAATAATATTTGTATACAAATAAAAGCTACTTTCCAAATGTGAAACAGAGGCATTCTGGTTTGGGCACTGAATTTGAAGCCAAGAAAACACAGGCTGTGTCTCACTTGAAAAGTGTATTATGTTATTTGCCTCAAACTGTTTTATTCCCAGCTCTATAATCATTGCCTACAGGGCAAGAGGAAAATGGAGATTTGGGGAAAAAAATCTGCTACATGGTCAAAGAAAAAGAACAAACCAACAACTACTACAGCAAAAACCCATTCCTGTAATAGAATTTCAGGTTTCACAAAAGTTTCTTTGAATGGCTTTGATTGGTTCTAAAATTCCTAGGCCCAAAAAGAGGAAGCTGAAGAGCCAGTTAGGCCATAAGAGCAGATATTGGCAGCAATGGCTAGGTCAGGTGACAGGCTAAGAAGATATGTGAATTCCAAGTGGGAGTGGAATGGGGTCAGTATCACTGAATTTTTTCAGGGGATATCAGTCAACAACTATATAGTAGGTGCCGGCTATGCGTGAGGCATAGAACTGGGGATACAGTGATTAACAGAGCAGATGTTGGTCCTACCCTCCTTGAGGCTATTGCATCCTTAGGCTCTGGGTTATGCACTCTATTAGCCATTGGTTGGAAGGTCTCAGTAATTTGGATCAGCAAGTGTAGAATGCTGAATGGTCAATAAACTGAAGAGCTTGGATAACAGGGTGGCATTGCTGAGAAAACAAGAGTTTTGGAGTTAGGCTAGACCTGGATTTGAACCTACTTCTTCAAGTTTATTATTGTTGAAACTTGGCAAACTATCTGTCTGAGCCTGTTTCCTTATTAGTAAAATTGTAATTGTAATTTCTTCACAGGGCTATAATGAGAATTAAGTGGGATTCTATTAAAATACAATTAATTGAGATAATAGATACATAGTATCCCTAGAGTGGCTGGTATATTATAGATACTCAGTATTTTCTTTCTTGAGAGAGAGTAGCAATAAATACAGGGAACAGAAGAAAGCTATCATTTCTGAACCTGAGAAGTGCCAGATGAAAGCCCTGGATGACTCATTTCTTCAACCATTGCTTCCCCCCACCCCTCTCAGGCTTGAATCCAGGGCTGACCCCCTCCCAACAACATCTTGTTCTTCCTTGCAGAGAACTGGAACTGTTCCAGAGGGTAGCACTCAGATCAGGACATGCCCATAAGCTTGAGGAAGGTATTGCTTACAAGAAGTGAGTCACTGCACCTCCATTCTTTAGATGGAAAACACTCAAGCCCCACTAAAAGCCTGAATTTCTTGCTGGGCCAAAGGGGTTAGACTATGCCATGCAGTCTATACCCACCATTTTGCCCTCAAAGCGGGAGGTGGAGAGAAAAGGGAGGACAGGAAGGAAAAAGATAGAAGGGAAGAAGTAGATGAGGAAGTGGAGGAAGAGATGGGGCTTTGATGTCCCATAGAAATGACAGTAGGAATAGGTTTTTTTCTATTCTGGATGTCAGCAAACCATCGACTTTTCTCTGAGCTAGGCAAAATACTTATCAATTATTAGAAAATGGCAAAATGTGTTACACTCTTCCTAGGGATTTTGTGGGAAAACTGTAATGCTTAAAGTCTAACCAAGGAACTCAGCTAAACGAGGTTGATGTCAACAATAGGTGGTACTTATTTGAGTTAACTGGATTTTCTCTCCTCTTTAGAACTTTCTCTAACCGGTTCAGGCTAAAGAAGTCTCCTTTCTCTGAACTCTCGCGGCAGTTACGGCCTGTACGACTCATTTGGTAATACTCATGTTCTACTGCCTTGTATCGCCTATATAGTTTTCTTCAAGTGATAAACTTTTTTTTTTTTTTTGCCGTCATCTATCTTTACGGCTGCCCTGTTCGTCAACTATTTAAATCTCATCTGTCCAACCTTTCTGTCATCCCATCAATGTGAAAGCTGCACAGGGCAGGAACTATGTATCTCAAACTTCTTTGTGTCTTCCACAGCACCAATATTTTACACAGATCGGCCACGTTGGAAATGTGTGCTGCCTTGGTTAAATGCTATAAGCTTAAGAACTCTAATATTTTTGAAATCAGAAGTATCTATCATCCACTAAAGAATTCTATGAAGTTTGGGTGACAGGTTCAAGCGCACTTGTTGCATCTGGCAGCTTCAAACGTTTTTCCTCATTGCCGTTAGCATCCTCCCGGCGAAAGCGAGGATGCCTTACCTTGGAGAGCTCTTTCGGTCAGGTACTAAAGAGAGGATGCGGGGAAGAGGGCTGGGACTGCGTAAGCGTTTTCCCGGCAGGAGAGACCCGGCAGGTCGGCGCGCCTCGGAGTGGGCAGAAGGAATGGACCTTTCGCACCTCTCAGGGATGTGCGAATTGGAGGATGCGAATTAGCCGGCGCTCGGGGCGCCTTGGAGATAAGCTCTTTATAAGTTAAGGCTCGGTGGGGCAGTTGTGGCTCCGGTTGACATTTTCCTTTCGCGCTCACAGACTTCTGCACGCTCGCGCTGCTCAGCGCGGCTGTGTTTTGCCCGGCACCGTCCTCCGGGGCACCCAGCGAGCAGGGTGTCGGGGCCGCGGAGGCAGAGGCGCACGCTCGGGGGCGCGGGTTAACTTGCGCACCTGGCACCTGCCACACGGCGAGAGCGCGGGCTGCCGAGCGGAGCGCCGCCACCGCCCCCTCACCCGGAGCGGCCCGAGGCTGAGCACGCTCCCGCGGGCCGGCCGCGCCGCAGAGAGAGTGGGTGGGCGGGCGAGGGAGGGGAAGGGAGAGGAAGGGAGAGGAAGGAGGGAGGGAGGAAGGGAGAGGGCGAAGCGCGTCCCCGCGGCGGGGGCGCGCTCTCGCGCGGGCTGCCGGGATCGCTCGCCGCCGCTGTGGTAATGTCCGCCATGTTGGCCATGGCGCAGGGAGCGGATCGGGCGGGCGAGCGGCGGATCTAGTGTGTGGAAGCGGCCGCGGGCGGCGGGGGGCTGTTTTCGGGCGGGGTGGGCGCCCATGCTGTGGCCGGGGGCAGTGAGGAGGAGGAGGAGGAGCGGGCCGGCCGCGCTGCACTGAGGAAGGAGGTGGAGGAGGCGGCGGGAGTCCTCCCCCCCTCCCCTCCCGCCCCGCCGCCGCCGCCCGGGCTGTTCCTGTAAGGCGGGGAGACAATGAGTAAACTCTCCTTCCGAGCGCGGGCGCTGGACGCCGCCAAACCGCTGCCTATCTACCGCGGCAAGGACATGCCTGATCTCAACGACTGCGTCTCCATCAACCGGGCCGTGCCCCAGATGCCCACCGGGATGGAGAAGGAGGAGGAATCGGTAGGGACTCGAGTGTTTATTACCCCCCCTTCCCTCCTCCCCCCTCCCCTTTGTCAGTCGGGCTTCGCCATTCACAGAGCGCTTTACGCTCGCTGGAGGGCGCCGCAGCCGCTCTAACGCATGGGACCCTACGCCGGCGGAGTAGCGTAAACCCTCTCGGCCGGCGCAGCGCCCGCCCGCGGCCGCCATGTTGTTGCGTCCCAGTGTTGTGATTAGCTCGCAGCGCCGCTTACGCTGCCGTAAGGGGGCCTTGCCGTAAGCGGCGGCCCGGAATGGCGCAGGGGATGTTCTGGCCGCACTTGGCGTACGGCCTCTGTTTACCTTTTTTTTTTCTTCCCCCGGCGCGGGATGCGAGGGATCCTTTAGCTAGGGAAGATTCCCCCCCCCCCCACTTTTAGATTTAGTTTTGCATTGGGCTCTCTTTGAAATGACTTAACGGAAAGTAAAGCGCTTTCAAAACAAACATCATCTTCCTTCTATCAAGGTAATCCTCGCTCCCCGGCCCGCTTGGGTGCAGCGGGATGAAGGTGGTGCAGCACTGCGGCGGGGGAGGGCGGGGGACGCCACTACCAGCAGGATGTAGCGCTAGAAAGCCGCTGATCGGCTAGCTCCGCTCCGCGGAGCGAGTTCGTTCGGCCTGCCTAGCCGGGACGGCGCCCGCTCAGTGCGCGGCGTTAGAAAGGGACCGGGGATGTTCAGCTGCGAGCAGCCGGCGCTGCGCTGTCCTCGCGCCGCGTTCCGGAGAATTGTCATGTGCGTTGGGGGGTGTCTTTTAGAAGTTGAGGACCTACTGCATCGAAATTGACAGCTGCATTTTTTATAACAACAGCAGTTTAGGGCAAAAATGCTTTTTCCCCCTGATGGGTTAAATTTTGGATACGGTTGAATTTCACCTGGCTTGAGAATGTTTATGACTCTGGAGTGGTGTTACTTGCGTGCGAAGTTCATAGTAACTGCAACCTCAAGAATTTCTTCAATGAACCTGTGGTCCCGCCTTATTGTCAACCCCGGGTGTGCGTGGATTGGTTCTCTTGCTTCTGTGACTGTCAAAAGAAGGCCTGAGGTTTCTGTGATTGGTTTTCTCTTTTGACTATTAATATTGCAGGAAATGCTTTTATGCTTTTGATTGGCTGCTCGAGTTGTGACCTCATTATATTACCCTGTTATTACTACTTTCTGCTGTGATTGAATCACGTTTCTCGGTGTTTGTTTTTGAAAGCCTTGCACTTGCCATAGAAAAAGTATGTCCTCAATATCAGATGAACATTCAACTTTTTAAAAAGTAAGCAAGATGAAAACCCAACATTTATGCTGAAGGTTTAGAGCTAAGTCAAATGTGAAAATTCTTTCTGTTTTTAAATAAAATTTATTTCTAGCTTAGCTCAATTTTCCATGGGAAAGATAATTAAAATAAGGAATAGTATGTACAAGAATTAATTTAATTGAGCTTTAAAAAACACAACTTGGGATTCCACAAAGTTACATTTCTATTAATGTTATTTCCCAAAAAGAAAGGTGGCTAATGAGTCTTTCTTTAAAATTTATTTTATTTATTTATTTTTGGCTTATTTAATTAATTTATTTGTTGGGTCTCCGTTGCTGCACGCGGGCTTTCTCTAGTTGCCGCGAGCGGGGGCTACTCTTCGTTGCTGTGCGCGGGGTTCTCATTGCAATGGCTTCGCTTGTTGAGGAGCACGGGCTCTAGGCGCGTGGGCTTCAGTAGTTTTGGCACACAGGCTCAGTAGTTGTGGCTCACGGGCTCTAGAGTGCAGGCCCAGTAGTTGTGGCGCATGGGCTTAGTTGCTCCGCGGCATGTGGGATCTTCCTGGCAGGGATCAAACCCGTGTCCCCTACATGGGCAGGCATATTCTTATCCACTGCGCCACCAGGGAAGCTCATGAGTCTTAAAGTATCAATATTGTATGTAATTACTTGGACCCTATTATTTTGGTTTGGGAAGAACTTGAATCAAGAAACTTGTTCTAGAATGAATAGTTAGCCCCTGGAAGATACATTACTTTTTGCCAACAGTGATTAGCAATGCACTTATTTATTGCTTTAGGTCCTTGGTCACATAGGTCTTGGTATTTTATCTTAAGTTAGAAGAAAACTTGCAATTTAGTTCCTGTTTTAATGATGCATTAAAAATAAATGCTTAACCCCCTTACAATTTTGTACTATAATACTAACCTTTTCAGTAAAACTTGTGATTTTCTTTTTTTTTTTTTTTTTTTTTTTTTTTTTT